>NC_062529.1:10132576-10432576 GCF_022655615.1 Tachysurus fulvidraco
CAGTCAGACAGCAATCCATTCTACTTTAGCATAACCCTGAGTTGCACTGAAACCAAACATCAGGAATCCCAGGGATGTCAAATTACAGTACATTCGCAGAGGGCCTCCACACAACATACTGTAGTTTGGTGTTATCCTTGGTCTAACACATAGGAATCAATTCATGGTAAGTATTTCAAGTTCCAGTTCAAGTGTGTGTAAAGAACACAACCTTGCGGTATAGTGGCCCTTGAAGAATGTAGAAGCGTGCAAGAGGTAATACATTTCAAATAACCTGACCTATGTATGAAAGATTGCAAGCATGCATTTTTATCACAACAAACTCAACATCAAACTCAAGAAACAGCAGTGTACTCAGATCACCTTTTTGTCCTGGGTTTTAAATGAAAACAAAGAGAGGGTAATACGTTATTGTTCTTTTATAATCACAGTGTAAGAATATATAACAGCTAATAAATGATTTATTAATGACCACTTCTGAAGCCATTTAGCTTCATAACACAAGGGAATCATATGTGGGAAGGCCTGTTGAGTTTCTAATAGAAATCAAACCCTACTTTGTTGACCTTGCTAGGATCTAAGTATAGCTATATTTTCTTATTGTCTATAGACATAGATATAGACATAGATACAGCAAAATATGGGTTTTGATTATGCCTGGATTATTTTAAATGTTATCTGGATGACAGTAGAAGCATTTGGATGCTATTGTTAGATCATTTCTCATAATCTACACAGATGAGGAGGAAAGATGATTTTTACTAAATGCTTCATAAGTGCTTCATATTAAAAAAGTCCCTTCAGGGAGGTTCATCTAAAGGTACAATACCAGTGCTGGGATTTAACAAGTAAACAAGCCCAGAACTAATTTTAAGCACAAAGAATTCATTAAAAAAAATCATTTGGATACAAAAAAGTCCCTTTACTACAGTATTACTCTGTGGTAACAGCCCAAATATAAGAGTGGATATAACATAAACAGTCCAAATTGATTTGAGCCATAATGTAGAAAACAATCACAATATTAATGACACAATCTTTATCAGAGTTCATGCATTCAGAAGCAATCAGGAAACTGTTTTAGAAAAACAGGATCAAATAACAACTTGCTGAAACACTAAAGCAGCGTAGACATGTGACGTACCTCAGGACTTTTCCGGTTCTGCATGATCTGTTTATCTGAGTCTTTGCTTGCAAAGTATCTTGTGCAGCCACGATTCAAATACTGAAAAAAAAGATTTTATTGGTAAGATGTTAAAACTTTGTACCATATATCAGTAATTTTGTACTGCCAAGTGTCATACTAGCTGTGCTAAAACTAAACACTTAAGCAAATATGCCATCTAGTGGCATCACTGACACGTTGAGCTTCAAGAAGTAAACCGAACAATAAAACGTTCTAAATAAATAAATAAACTAAAATCTTATAAAAGAAAGAAAAATAAACAAAAGCAAACGCTATTTTCTTGAAATAAATGTACAGTAGCTTCTTACACAGAGCTGTACTGTGGCTCACTTTCTAAAGTAGATAATAATAATAATAATAATAATAATAATAATAATAATAATAATAATAATAATAATGATTATTATTATTATTATTATCTTGGTTAAATGAAGCATATAAACATGCCTAGCTGTAGATGAAACTTGAAACTTGATTAACTGTTTTATATAATAAATTGAGAAAGTTGTTTGTGTGTGTGTAAAAGAAAGAAAGAGATACAAAGACAAACAGAGAAAGAGAGAGAGAGAGAGAGAGAGAGAGAGAGAGAGAGAGAGAGAGAGAGAGAGAGAGAGAGAGAAAGGCTGATGTGTATTGATTGCAGCTATCTCATAAGTAGATAAGTAATAATGTAGGAATGTTCTCATTAATTACAACTCTGAGCTGTTAATATGCACAATGTTTTATTCATTAATAAATAACCTTTTATTAGAAGAGACTTACCCGGAAACTGTCAGGTGAGTTTAAGTGCAAAATATTCTTAAGGTCTTCAGAGGCACCAGCGCAGAGGCGATAGAATATGTGATAATTACGCTCATCTGAACTCTGCATGCAGATGCGAGACTTCTCTAAAAGATAGTGTGAGACGAATCCTCCTACAACTGCATTCTGCATACAACAGAACAAAATATACATTCAAAATAAAGATATACATTCACTTTCCACTTTATTAGACTGCAAATTTATACAGTTATCCAATCATCCAATCATCACGCAATTACTAGATCTATGCATAAATCATACAGATATAGGTCAAGGGCTTAAGTTCACAGTTCCAATGTTCACATCAAACAAAGGAATAAAGAAAATGGCTGATCTATGTAACTTTGAGTGTGATATAGAACCAGATAAGCTGGTTTATATATTTCTAGAAACTGTTGGAATTTCACACACACAACACTTTGTGAGCAGAGGGTTTGCAGGCTGAAAAGGTTTGTTGTCCAGAGTCTGTGCCCACTGTAGCCTCAGATTCCTTCTACACGCTGTCTTATGCTGAGATGCATGCTGAGATGCTTTTCACCCCACCACATTTGTAAGGAGCGACTTCATTTGTACATGTTTGTATGTTGCTACTGGATGCTTGAAATTCCTCCAGGATCAATAAAGTACCTACAGTACCTACCTACCCCACTCACCCAGCCCCAACCTACATACCTACCTACCGTCCTACATGCATGTGTTACTATATCCTACCTGACACGTCAAACCAATCTGGCCATTTTCCTTTGACCCTCACTTATCAACAAGGCATATAGACCATCAGAAATTCTGTGTACACTCTAGAAAATGCCCTATGTGAATATCCCAGCAGTTTCTGAAATACTTAAATCAGCCCATATTAGATCAGCCCATACTTAAATCAGCCCAACACCAACCACAGTCAAAGTCACAGACATCAAACTTCATTCTGATGTTTGATGTGAACATTAACTGAAGCTTTTGTCCTGTATCTGCATGACTGTACCTGCTACATGATTTGCTATTTAAAGAACTGCCTAAATGTGTAGATGTTTCTGTGTTCCTAATAAAATAGTAAGTAAGGGTTCACATTATATGACAAATGTGAACCATCACACCCATATGTGGACCTTCCCCAAACTGTTGTTACAAAGTTGGGAGTACACAGCTCCAAAACCTAGTGAAATGCCTTCCCAGAAATCTATAACAGCAAAGGGGGTATAAGTATATAAGTATAAATCTGATATAAGGTGCACAAAAAGCACACGTGTGTGTGTGATGTTCAGGTGTCAACAAACTTTTGCCCATATATTTTATATAAAACAGCAAAATAAGTTTAGTTAGAAACACTTCTAAACTCCCTGATCTTCAATCAATACAATTAAAAAGCAGCAAACGACTATGAATAAGCAATGACAAAGTTTTTGATTTGCATCCATACATTGCATCAAGAATTCTCATTAAAACTGTATAAATTCATGGATCACATATACATCACATCAGAAAGGTTATTAAATGTTATACCTTTTCATTAAAATGAATTTCCACAAATTTTCCAAAACGGCTACTGTTGTTGTTCCTGACAGTCTTTGCGTTTCCAAATGCTTCAAGCAGTGGGTTTGCTGCAACACATTATATGAGTGTCATAGTTATCTGTACCTATGAAGAAGCTTAAAGCATACTGTAATCTGACTCACCCTCAACTATCCTCTCATCAATATCTTGACCAGTACCATATGACATGGTTAAATACCTGAAGAAGAGAGAAAATCATTCACCACACAAGGAACTAAAAACCTCCAATGGTTACTTTCAGTGTTGCCAACATTGAAATTATTGAGTTTTGATATGTTTTGTAATCCAACCTTTCTTTTCATGCAATTACATTACATTTGAGCCTATGTACCAGACCTGAGAACAAACTTGGTGTTTTCAGTTTTTCCAGCACCAGATTCACCAGACACAATGATGGACTGACTCATCTTCAGCACCTTCATGTCTCGATATGCCTTATCAGCTGGGATGAAAAGATACAATCGGAAAGGGAAAGAGATTGATTAAAAACAGAAAGTTAAAAAAGTCAATTCTCAATTTAAAGGATTTTTATGATAGCAAATACTGACCAATAGCATACACATGAGGTGGGAGAGTTCCTAAAGAGCGTCCCTGATAGCTCTTGATGGTCTCAGGAGCGTAGAGTTTAGGAATGTCATAGTAAGGGTTCACAGCAATCAGGATGTTAGCCACAAATGTCTGGATAAAACAAAACATAGTGAAGAGCAGTATAAATGAGGTGCAAGCAAACAGATGCTGTATACACTGTAGGGGTTAAGAAGAAAGCCTACTGACTAGCTGACATTTACTGTACAACAGTCTGGAACTTGGAGAACAATTAAGTGACCACTGTAATGGTTCCCTTGGCTGCCCATTAGCATAGTCTTCACAAACAGGCTCCTCTCCACCTGCTGCCATTCAGCCTTGCCACGCTGTTTAATGCTACCTCACTGGATCTAATTAAGTGCAACAGACAACCCGATACCGTCTGGGCAGGATTAGCCAGGTCACCTGAGATGGGCAGCCACAGCAGGGCAAGGCCTCTACACTAAACATGACACACACAGCATTGACAGCAGGTCTGTGGGCTATGAAGAGGCCATTCTGATGAGGAAAAGCTGGACCACAAGCAAATCTTCAACAACACAGATGTCTGCTACACACAAATGGCCACCCTAAGCAAACATTTAACTGCCAGAGACATAAAACCTGTCACTGTATTTTATTACAGCAATTACATTCCTAATAAAAAGATTATTTAGTGAAAGATACAAGTGCAAAAAAGTATTTGCGTACTACTGAATCAGAAATAATAATACACTTAATGTATACCAAAATGCAGAAATTTCTATATATTACTGGAGATTTAGACCAAGATTTAGTGGACATAAGAGGTGAGAGCTACAGTACCAGAGAAGGCAAGTGCAAGTAATCCGACTTACATAGATCAAGTCTTTACTGTAACGAACCCGTACATTGTTCAGAAGGGTGGCTTCATTTAAGTACATAAGAGAACCTAAAAATAAATAAAAAAATTATGAAACATACAATCATATTAATGCATTAAGTATGGCATAATTCACTTCACTATGCTGAATTTCACAACTTACAGTTGTCCTCTACATGTTTGTTGACATCATCCTCTGCTGGGAAGACTTGACTAATGGGAGCCAGGAAAGTCTGGAAATTCAGACAGAACATCTTTTATTACCCTTCCCCTCTCCAGTCAAATGTTCTCATGAACTACTAATGGTTTGGTAACTTCCCAGATTAACTTACGTGACATTAACTGAACAAGCACACAGAAAAGGACTGGTTCTCAGAACAACTGCTATAAATATAGTGCATTTTCTACTTATAAATAGCAAACTTCTACAACATTGGTTTTATAAAATGACACCAATGGTCTCCTGAGTGGCACAAAATAAAAGGGAATTAATGCCCTGCTCTGTGGATGGAAAGTTGGAGTTTCAGTCCCCGTATTAAACAGACATTCTGCATTGGTGAGCTCACGTATATACACAACAGGGCAGTTAGCATTTTTCTCTAAGAGCAAGAGCAAAAGAAACATCTTTCTAGTAGCACAAGGAAATAGGTATGTTAGCCCTCATTATCCATGGCTGGTAGCAGTAACAGCTAGCTAGTGGTGGGATATGGTTCTGAAAAGAATTGAAAAAGAAATGGGGTTTGATGGATGGATGGATGGCTCAATAGATTTAATGGATCTTTGTTTAATAAGCAGCAACATAATAAGAATTGAAGAGATCTATGCCAAATTGTTGTGAATATCTGAGAGGAAAATTAGTGTGAGGTTAAAATTCTGAGAGAGAATCTTTAAGGTATATCACAGGGTTCATATCAAACATACAGTTTGCATGTATAAATACATGTGCTCAACCCATTTTTAGTATACAGTTTGTCGTTCCACCAAGCACCATCACAGTCCTATCTCACAGATCTGACAAAATGAAACTGCATGAAATCACTACATTAGCAGGGCTACATGAAAGATAAAAAAATATAAATATCTGATAGAACTGAGGCATAACTACAAAAGTGTAATCAGTTTTATGTTTGTTAGTTTATGCTAAAGCCTTTTCCTGCAGCACAGCAGTACAGGCTGATTCTCTAAGGGGTGGCTAAAACCCAGATGGCTTACTCTTCTAATGAACCCAACCTGAGTGTAATATGAGCTGCACACCTGCTACAGGTAGGAGTCATTACTTATTAACTACCTCTGCAAGTGACACCCTTACACAGCACAGAGCTGGACCTGTTTGCTCATTTGACTTGTTCCTTTATTCTACTGTAGATACTTCCTTAATAAAAACAAACAATTATAGAATTATAGATGGTTCATGAATGTTTTTGTAATGAAATCTACCATCTATGGTATAGATGAACAGTATATAATTAATTTCATGTAACACATAACATCTGACTGTTCAATGAATTATTCCTAAACATTTATTCCAGATTTATGTTACTCTCTGTACTGCACATCCATAATAAGCAATTTAACGATCTATTAACCATGCTATATGGTTTTGTTTTGTTTTTTCTGACTCACCTTGCCTCTGTTACTGAGTGGTTCAATAGTTAATGTGTCAGCACCGATGTCTACTATCATCCCCAGCTGGAACCCATCAGTCGGATGGGGTGCCCACACAGGCTTCCCATCATCCATAGCGTTCCACAGCTAGAGACTAGCTCTACAGAGCATAGAAAGGGAGGGAAAAATGTATTTTATAAGACAATTTTGTGTCAGATAAAATGCAAGAAGTTCATTTGGATTACTTTAACATGGGATACAAACAGTACCTTTTTGATATAATAATAAAGATGCTCCTCACCGGTCAGTAGAAATAAAATAATGAAAGCACTATAAAAAAATAATTGCCAAATATTGTGGAACTGCAAGAAAATGACATATTCTACAAGCATCATAAGGAAAAGTCTACCGGAAAGTAGACTCCAGAAACCAAAATTATACAATCCCCTGTGAATGATATCCACAGGGAATGTGTTAGTGAGGTGCCCGTATCGCAGAGGTCAGGTGTGCAATAGAGGCCAGGTTGATCAATGCTCTTGTTTCAGTCCACAGCCAATGTTACCCTCATCCACACTCAGTACTCCATGCTGGAGGCTTTTACCACGTCCTCAAAGATTCCCATGGCTCAGTTCTCAATTTGTTAGGCATCATTTCACTCAGCATGTTAAATGACCTCATTGTCTGCTCTGCATAAACTGCATCTGTGCTAATGGACTGAACCCTACACAAGCCCAGGAGAACAAAAGGCTTCCAGAAAGCCTCTGTTTTTCTCTATATGCCTCAGCAAAACAAAGTAATTTTGAGCAAACAGACAGAGACACAAGACACCTGAAAAAATTGGTTCATCATTTGTTATATGAACTAAGCTAACATAATAGTGAGCATGTAAATGCAGTTTTTAATACACTGTTACAAACAATAATCCAATACTGCCAACATTTTTTTCTCCGACCTTTCTTCTGAGGTTTGAGATATTTAAAGTATCACCCTGGTAGACACAGGCAAGAGTAAAAACGGATACACAATTTATTGTGCTCAGCTGCGCAGCAGGACCCAACACTCTGCATACAGCATAAGAGATGAATGGCCATGATCATTCATTACATCAAGATTTTATATACAGAACTCAAGTAAAGAAGATATGTAAGAGCAAAACATCATCAATCACTGGCTCAAAATAACCGCATACTGAATGCTGTTTATGCCTAATTCCCGACAACTCATCTCCAGTCCCTACTGCCCTTGTCATAATCTTAAGAAAACAACTGATGACAATGTCAGTCTCTGGTCACTACAGATACAAGGTAAAAGCATAGAAGGACAAGGACTTATAAACATCTTTAGATTAGAAATTTCCACCACAACACCACTTACACCTTCCCAGGTAAAAGATACATACTGAAGGTACAAACCATGCACCCTAGATGGTAAAGAATTTAATAATATCTTAAATTTCATTATTTCATTTACATTACATTACTATATTTTGCATTACAAATTAGATTACTTTATCCGGACGGACTGTGAGTAAATTCATATCGAATTCCATCTAAAGACAGCTAGAATCGTAACAGAGGGAAGTAGGTAAAAGACAGTAGGTTTCTTTGTAGGTGCTCAGAGACAAAATGGGTTCAAAGTTCACCAAGCATGAGGCACCGTGTAAAAGAGAATGAACCATGTTCAACCTAAAGAGACTTAAGTTAAATCCGGCTATCTGACAGCTGAAAGTTTTCCTACAACATATTAAAATTCATCCTTACAGGCAGTATTTACAAGCAGTAAAATTTTATTCAAATGATTCCTCTGTATCATTTGACTGTGAATATGCCTGGGGAAATAAGCAACTGTTGAGGACTAGGAAACATGGATCAGACCAAAATATTTGCATATACATTTCCTTTATTTATGTTTTTGTGTATTTATCTCGGTAATTTGCCTTTGTAGCAGGATACTGTATGTGTTTAAAGAGACAAGTAGTATAAAGAAAGGTGTGTGTGTGTGTGTGTGTGTGTGTGTGTGTGTGTGTGTGTGTGTGTGTGTGTGTTACTGGGCCAAAGACTAATGTCCCATCCAGGATATATAACATTAGCTCTGGATTTACTGTAACCCTGACCCTTAGGATACAGTAGTTATGAAGATGTGAGTGAGTGAGTGAGTGAGTGAGTGAGTGAGTGAGTGAGTGAGTGAGTGAGTGAGTGAGTGAGTGTGAGTGAGTGTGAGTGAGTATGTAAGTGAGTGTGTGTGTGTGTGTGTGTGAGTGAGTGGCTTTTTTGTGGTAATGGTCACTGTGGTTTAAGTTACTAATTTGTTTATACTGTGGAAACAGAACCAAATCAGTTTGCTATGGAGGTGGGTGTAAACAAAAAACAAAACTTGAGGAACACTTAGTTAAGAGTGCCTGTGAAAGTGGGTGTTTTGGTCAGAATTCTTTAAAGAGTGGGCTGGAGAAGAATAAACAGCATGCCTCCAAACCATACTTTTAAAAATAAGCGCCTATATGGCCTTACAGGCTGAAACTTATTATGAGAAGCTAACAAGTCTCAGCGGACTAAACAGACAACGCTTTTAGATTTCCATAAAGGTTTTTTCACACATATGTTTTGCAGCATTGGAGCACTTGCCAAATGCTCCATTAGAGCACAAGCATCTGAATGTGAACTACTTTGTGTTTTTTAATCGTATCCCGGTATGGGTTTAGATACATAATCACCAGTGTATTTTTTTTGAATAAGCAGCAGTTTTACCTGTTTAACACACTTCGACCAAAATAATGTACTATCTGATTAACTGTCCATCTTAGCCACAGTTTTTCCATATACAGAGGACAAACAGAGGTGAAAGAAAACCCATATTGTCAGACATAAAGCAACACAGTGGAAAAAAAAAAAAAAGCTACAATCCATGTTTGACAGCTCATGCGGAAATTGTGCTTGGACAGTTATGCATTAAACAGCTTACTTCAGCTTCAGCAAATAAACCTGTCAGCAAGCTAAGGTGAGATATTCTTCTGTGCTTTATTATGGTTAATGGGTAGAGATTCATGACCAGGAACGGGAAAAGTGCTTGAAGGTTCCCTGCTGGATACAATACAGCGGTTGCTAATGGAGACAGCGTGGGGTGAAAGGGCAGGAAGAAGTTTCCTGTCCACACACACATAAAGCATCCTCTCCTCCACCCCCTCCCTAACTTCCTGGGGATATGGAAAACACATTGTAATATTTGTACTAACCCAACAGGATGCACAGCTTTCACGTCTTTCTTATTCCTTTCTATAAATACTGTAGGTAGTAATAAATAGGTGTAAGTGATGATACAGAATTATGAATCAGATTAAAAGAACCTCACATGTAATCCAATAAAACGAGTTAATAGTCGCACTAGAATCACACCACTGAGACTGACATGAATATACGTCACAAACAGACTCTTAAAGCACATCAGACTTAGATTTAAGAGCTTGCTTTTATATAAATACAGTTCGGTTCTTCTTCACTCTACTATCCACTATCACGAATCTGTTATGTTACATTATTTAGCGCACGCGCTGATCTAAACAACAACAAGAGGTTACAATAACAATAACACCTTTGGCACATCATCAAGACTCTATCAGAAGTCATCCCTAGCCGTTTAGTTACCTTGTACGAGTCGCCTCGTGTTATACACACGGCTTTCTTTTTCCACAAACTTTACATTTCGGGAAAGTAGCGGGCAAATTATCATATTAGCATGTTAGCTCCTTTCATAGAGAAGTATAATGAAATATTACCAAGCCAGCTGTCTTTAAAGGGCACAAGAACAGACGAGAAAGAGCATTAAAAACAGCGTACTCACAATACAGCGTTGGGATGCGCTTTTGTGCGGTAAAAGGGGTTAAGTCCTGCTGACAGAGCGCTCTCTCTCTCTCTCTCTCTCTCTCTCTGGCTATGGATTGAACTGAACCTTGGTGACGTCAGTGGGAAGCGCGCGCGCGCGTCCCCGTCATCAGCACACCGGCAAGCGTTAAAACATCTAAAGTGCAGTGCAATCAGGAAGTAACTTCATTCTTAAAAATACTACTACTGATCACAGCTATAATTGACACTCTGTTCGACTATACTCAAATATGTCATTCTGGATTAAGCTGTCCCATCGGTTTTCAGTAAGACTTCGGCGCGTGCAGGGTGACAGGGCAAAAGCGTTAGGCATCATCAGTTCAGCTGAAGTTGTGCCACAAAATGCAAATGCGCCCATGAATTTTTAAGATGGTTGACATTTAAAACTTTTAGAAGTATTCCTGAAGTAGAAATCCGATACTCTGTTGAATAGCAACTCTGTAGATCTAATTAGGACACATGATCCTTGCCTCCATTTGCAACTAGCCTCAGGTTACTGAGCAATGGGTGGCTGAAAAAAAAACCCTCAATACTGGTACTTCAGTTTGAGTTATACACATAGTGCATTACTCAAACTGAAGTACCAGTATCTGTGTTATATGTAATGTCTGACCTTCATGATCTTGGGCAAATTTAACACAACTCTAGAACTCATGCTGTCTTTCCCATTATTTAACTACACCCTGATTTTCTTACATTACAGCCAGTAAATGAATACTGAGGATAATTATAACAAGGAAGGTGAGCTGATCAGGCATAAACGGTTTTCCAGACAAGCATTCAAACCTACAGGATAATGAACTACCTTCAACACGGTTTTAATGGCACTGATATTTATAATGTATCGCAATACAACAAATGTCAAATGGTCTAAGAGGATACAAATTAAGGATGTTATTAACTCATCATGTAATATTGTAACCGTACACAGACTGAGGTTACAATGCAAGAACATCATAATGAACATTCACATGCATCTGCTGGAATAAAGTAAATAAATAATAGAACGTTGAATACTGTACACAGTAAATCCTGGCTGATGCATTAGGGTCAAGTTACCACACATTCCATTTTTGTCTACTTATAAATCAGATGGTTAACTCTAAAGAGGCTATGAATAATAATTACCGATTTAAAACCTAGAAAGTTAGAAAGTTTTTTTCTTAAAGTACAACAATGAGTACCACATCAGAAAAATGAACTAAGGTAGAAGGATAATGTGAAACTATATAAGCAACAAACAAAAGACTCAATTAAATACTTTATTTTGCTATATACTGTTAGATAATCTTACAAACAAAATTGTTCTTTGTCTAAATACAGGAAACAAAATCATTTAATCTATATAGCCTTTTGAAAGTTGAGCTAACAGAATTGTGGTTGATCTCTGGGTGGCATTCATTTTCTGAGGTCAGCTTTCTGTTCCTGGTGGAGTCTAAAAATAAGCCTTTTTATTCTTTCCCGCTTTTTTTTCACAAGTGTCTGTGAAAACCAATCCCTCAGATCCATGTCAGGATGAAAAGTCCTTGGTGGGTTCTAGAAAAAATATATTCAAAAAGAAGAAAAGAAAAAAAAAACAGGATTGAGTTATGCCATAACCTATAGCACAGTGTTATTCTTTCAAGATATATTTTGCTCACTGAGTCTACATGTCACACCTTTAATAATTTAGCTGCTCTCTACCAAATGAACAAAGATACAACCATGTGTTGCACACTCACTGTGATGAAGCTTTCCACATACTGCAAAACATAAACCCCACAGTCGGTATGATTATCCTGCTGTGGGACCTGCACACTCCATCCATTCATGGCTTGTTTCCCAAAACTCCACGATGAGCCCTTCCTCACTCGCCACTCCATCTCCAAATACCTTTGAATTTATAATACACAATTACACAGGCATGCATCATACCAATACACATGCAAAGAATTTGTATAATATTTACACTCGCAGCATTTACATAATTAGGAACACCTGCACGTTCATGCAGTTATCTCATCAGCCAGTATTATAGCAGCACCTTAATACTAAAGAAATCATGCAGATCTGATATTCACAAACTTCTGAATAAAGAAAAAATGTCATCTTTGTAATGGATTGTTGGTGTCAGAAGGGCTGGCTTGAGTATTTAAGAAACTGCTGCTCTGAAATGTTCACAGACATCTGTATCTATGGTGCAAAAAAGGTGGAATGGAGTACAGTGGAGTGGAAGATCTGCAGGCTGAAACACCTTGTTGATGAGCGTGATCAGAGGAGCTGACAGGAAGACTATAGTAACTCAAAAAAGCACTCCACAAACATGGTGAAAAGAAAAGCAACTCAGCATGCACAACACAAATATGGAGGTGGATGGGCTACAACAGTAGAAGACCACAGTTTTTTCCAATCCTGCCAGTCAAGAATAGGAATCTCATCAGCACAGCACAGTATAACTCAATGTTAGAGTATATGAGCTACTGTATCCTTGGCAGCTCAAACCAGTCTGGCCGTTTTCTACTGATCTCTCATCCCCATGCTTTTTGTTTCTTTGCACCATTCTTTTTAAACTCTAAAAGACTGTTGTGTGTGAAAATCTGATTAGATTACTAGCAAATACTTACTCTTGTAGTGTTTTCACTACTGTTGGTTTGTCACTACAGTTGAGTGAGTCCATAATGAGAATGCAGGGCCTAGGTGTAAATGATAAAAATACAAACTAAAATGAGTAGTATGACAAAAAGAAACCGTGTTTGAGAAGAGAGAATATTGCTTTGTAATGGAAAGGTACTCTATAGACAGACAAGAGATCAGAGTGTTGTACTCACTGTTTAGAAGCAGTATCACTTATTTTGCATGCATATCTGCTGGATCCGTTGTACTAAAAAAAAGGATTAAAAATATACTAATAGCACTGCAAACTCACACTTCTATAGATCCAAGATGACCAAATTACCTGAAATTCGTCACCTAGGTCATCATCTGAAACAAAGCAGAACCCCTCATCGATCTCACCTATAACAAGCACCATGTAATGATTGGGAAGAGTATAATGTTTCACCAAATATCTTATTTATTTTTGTATTGGTTTTAAATCACCTTTTGATTTATTGATTTGATTTATCATCAGTTTGAAAGCAACTGCACCAGCTCAGATGTGTTTAAAATTAAAAATAATAACACATTTGTTTTTTTCTTATTTGCGGTCACTAGAAATAAACTCAGAAGTGCTTGGGATGTGCTTTCCACCCTATTTTGATTATTTATATATCTATACGAGTTAATAAACAGATAATTGGTTAACATGTGAGATAGAAAATAATGCATTTTACTATGGCGTTATCAAGTTCCTTTGCATTAAACATGCCGAGTGTGCAGGGTTAGGGTGAACATCTCTAATAGTGATTAAATAACCAATCAGCACTGAGTTTATTGGTACCTTGAGATGCACTCCACTTTGAAACCTGCTTAGGTGTTTGGAGTCTGTAGAAAAGTGACATGGGGTTTGAAAATGGTGAGCTGCGAGAAAGCACTATAGAGTTCTCCTCGTTCTTGCTCTCATAAGGATCCATAATAAAGCAGTCTGATGCTTGGCCCAGGAAGCAGATAACAGCCAGGTACCAGTGAGCGCTGAGATCAACAGAATTAGTTAATATTTAATAATGATTGACACAAATATTAAACATGAAAAGTTACTTATGAAAAAAAATGAAAATCAGAACTTACGACTGGTTAATCGGTACAAAGATAAAGTCCTTCTTGAAAAGATCCAAATGCCTGGTCCAGGTTTTCACCCGATTATGCCTCCTCTCTTGAACGCTGTGTGTAAGTTGACCAGCATAATATTATGTGAATACATAAACATCAAGTAATTTTATAGACAATTGATTTTTAAGATACTTACGATAAACCTGTGCTGTCCAGATCGTCTATCAGGTCATTCTGAGTGAGACTTTTGTAAAAGAAGGAGCTGAATACATGATACTTGTTGGAATCCTCCTTCTGTAACTTCTCACAGACCAAATATCTGAGATACATAAAAACAGAAAACAAAAATTAATCTTCTTTAGAATATAAATAAATAAATAAATAAATAAATAAATAAATAATCACAGAATAAGTGCTTACTTTAAATAGAAATCCATTATCACATCATTTAGGTATTTGCCCTCATTGAGACAACTAAGGTCTTCTTCAGTGATGGAAAAGCCACCCTTTGCTGGGGGAGGTGGATACATGACCAGTCTGTAAACACAAAAATCTCTATAGCTGTTACCAAAAAGAAAGAGAAGTAGTAATAATACCAACTAAAATATAATACCACTCACGTTTTGGCTAATTGATTGTGTGAGGATGGACACACTATCAGGTTGTCATCGTCATCATCCTCCACATCGCTCTCTGAGACACTCAGGATTACGTCACTCTGAACTTTAGTGGGAGAGAAGGGATCGCAGTACAACCCCTACCACAAAGCACAAAGAAAAGAGAGACACTGTATATACAGTAAACCTCCTGTTATCAAAGATGTCTAAGGTTCCATTATAATACAGACTTCAGACTAAAACTTCTCACTCTGTCACTGTACTAATAACAGCTCCTGCTGACCAAAAGAGAGGAATCAATTCTTTAAATAGCAAATTTACACGTCCATGACAACTCACCTTCTGTAAATGTTTAGGTGCCATTAGTCTGTCACTGGCTTCCTTACATGTGAGCTTGACATAAAAGTTATTTAAATTCTTAAGTCTTCCAATTTTGGTAAAGATTTCTTCTAGTGTGGCCTCCTCCAGCACTGTTGGAACACTCTCAAAGATAATTCCGAGGTACTTTTCTTGTTGATCTGTCAGAGGGAAACAAGAATTTTCTGAAACGGTCATAAATACATTGATTTTGACCAAGTGGCTATTTTGGTTGTAAAGAAGGTAATGCTCCAGGGTTTTTAAGCTAAATCACCTGCTACTGCATCTTAGAAAGTGAGAAAAAAATGGAAAATCGGTGTACTCAAAACTCAATTAACTGAGCTCTAAAGTGCATTTTTCTTTTCTGTCTCAAAAAGTGTCATTTCAGAATAGTATAGGAGAAGAAATGCAGTAGCAACTGAAATGTGAAAAAACCTTTGGCTACTAACTCTCACTCAGACAGCCATCCCACATCCTTGCATCTGTAGACATGGCAAACTGCTCTCTCAGTTGGCATCGTGCTGCATCGCTCATTTGCAGAAACAAAGTCGGCAGTTTATGTCCCCTGCACCATTCGCAGCTGGTGAGCTCTAACGCCTCAATTCGCACTTGAAACACACACACAAGTGGCTACAAAAATGACCTTGGTGACATTTAAACAGGAGGCTACACAAGTAACAGATTTACTTGATGTATAATATTAAATAACTTGATTTTACATTAATGATCCAATACCAATTGATAAAATCTATAATTTTCCTTAACTGCCTAAATAGATTAACCAATACCATTACACAAACCATAATGTAGTTCGTACCTCCATTTGTAATCTCAATATAATCCACTGAAAACTGGGGGGAAAACCAGACTAGTTAGTGGTTAAATTCTGAATGAACTTGAAGTAATTCATACACTACATTTTATTACACAGAAAGACACACACATTAATACATAGCTTCACATAGATTCCTGCTGCCAGGATGTTTTCAAGAGGTGAGAGGAAGCCAGAGGAACTCAAAAGAAACCCATACAGACACTGATTGTGTACAGAAACTCCAGGGTGGTGCTCTGAGAATTCAGTAAAGCCTTAAAATCTGAACAGGCCAAAGACTCACTGTGACAAACCCTCTGAAAATCATGTTTAGTTTTCCAAGTTTAAGACTTCTGACACTGAGCACAAGCTTGCTACACCCTGACATGTGTGATGCAAGTGACCATGAGGTAGAGGCTGGCGCCCTTGCCATACATTTGTTTGCCAATAGGTATCCATACTGCAAAGAAACACAGACACTTTCACCACAATACAGATAACACAAGAATGCAAATAAAATTATATGCAAACAATAATGACTCTTGCTTGAATTTAGCAACAAACAATGCATTCTAAAGACATTTTGCATTTTTTTGTAGTACCTGATCCCTCATACGATGCTTTCGTGGAACTCTAAGCAGAGGCTGCGCATCCGGATACAATGTCAGTTCTTCCGAGTTGGAGCTTTTAGGTTTAACAGCTGCGTCTATTTCATAAAAGGTTACTGTTATTTAGATATTTGACATATCCGTAGTCTTCACTATCATCCTCAACTACATTACAAACTCTTGATAAGACACTTTCCAAACGGTACCCTACAGAGCAGAACCTGCAAATCATTCATCAGAAAAATATACAAAACAATACATATACAAAACAATGCTTGCAAGATCAACAGTGTGCGCACATATTTGGAACAAAATAGACAAACTTACCAACTTTACACAAGCTTAGTAACTCGTTTGTCTCTGGATTATCTCTCTCATTGCTGCCCATCCTGCAAGCCGTAAGCCAGACAGAAACAGTAGGTTCCTGTTTCATTTGAAACAAATTGTTACACATTCCTAAATACATTATACAACCAACCTTCTTGCTTTTTTACTCATAGAAGACACAAGAGCATGCAGGAAGTGGCGCTTTTTAAGGACAACGCCTTGTGATGGAGATGTACACTGGTTAAAGGATGATGGAAATCTGTTACTCTCCAGGTTTTGTGGCATGCTTGATGAGGACTTACTGAGGGACAAAACAAAAACATGATTTAAGGAAAAACAAACAAACACACACACACACACACACACACACACACACACACACACACACACACACACACACACACACACACACACACACTTTCATACACACTTTTCATTTCTGAGCCAGTGTATTTCAACTAGCATTAATTTTGAAAAAATAACTTGTTACCTTCTTAACACAAACCGTTTTTGGTCATTGGCTAAACCATTAATTTGGTAATATTTACAAAACCTTACAACGCTACTTTAATACTCAACCGGACGAAAACGACAGTTTGCGAGGATTACTATTCGTCTGTGGTTGTTGAGCATGCGCAAAACGCATTTAGTGCCTTAGGTTGTTCCGCATGCGCAATAGGCACGTTCATTAAGTACTAACGGGTGATACATACCCGATACATACCGATACATACCGATACATGATATCGATACATACGTTATGTACTGGTAATCAATGATACAGTTTCAAACAGAACAGAAAACTAAATAAATTGTTAATTGTTATAGTAAGTAGTACGGTACAATAGCCAGTTAACTGCGTCTTTAACTGGTCATTTGAGTTACATGGCTTTAACCCAAATATAAATAATGAAACCTAAGTGTTGATGGAAGTTTCATGGATAAAAACATCTATACTGCGTCAAATTTAAGCAGTTAATCACTCGACATTTAAATAATTCGTGTAATTTCTAAACAAATCTGAATTGGTCTAAATCGATTTTGCAAAATCGCCTTTACTCCGTGAATGATTGCAGACACCACTGTTCGCCTGTAGAGGGCAATCGTGGGCCATGTATATGTTACAGGCCGGAAAAGTATTTTCAGATGTTATTGAACAGACCAGAATACAGTCGCTGCTTTCCAGTTTGTTTTTAGTATAAATGTGGGCAGTATGCCATGTTTTAACCTTATACATTTACATTTCTGGTATTTGGCAGACACCTTTATCCAGAGTGACTTTATTTCAATTAATACAATTGAGGGTTAAAGCCTTGTTCAGGGGCCCAGCAGTGGCAGCTTGGCGAACTCATGACCTTCTGACACGTGTCACGTGTTTACTACAGGCAATGTATAACGTATTACGTAATATATACACACTATATATAATGTACAATTCATGGCATCAACTGCACATTCTAAGCTAGTTGCATCGAAGTATTTTGAAAGTGGCTAATATCTTATAGACGCCAAATGTCTTAATCAGGTTACCTATATTTTTATGTATAGCAGATTGCATTATATCCATACATGCAAGTAATGCCTTTACATTATGGCATTATCCATAGCAACTTACATCTAATTTTTATACAACTGAGCAATTGAGGGTTGAGGGCCTTGCTAATGGGCCCAGGAGTGGCAGCTTTGTGGACCTGAGAAGCTTCTCTGGTCTTTATGAAACTGTGTAACAACAATGGAGACACGCATTTTTACAACTGTTTATTTACTCAATAAAATGCAAAACTATTTATGCAAACACTATCATGTCCACTTTTAAATGTAGACAAAAAGTGTGAGTGAAACAGTCCTGATGCAGATGGGTGAGGATTCAAACTGTAAAGGCAGCACAATGCTTCTAGCAAATGGCATTCAGTTCCTTCACATCTAGGCCTTAACTCCGAAAATAAAGTAGTCACAAAAACACTAGCTCATGCTATTCAATAGCAGAATAAATTATAAATGAAATAAAATACAGAAATGCAGTATAATTAGCAGCAAAACTTCAATTAAATGCCATTTGATCAGTAGTGTCACTGTTCTGATTTGATTAGTATCAAATACCACTTTCCATTTCAACAGTTGTTTCATTAGTTGATACTGTGTGAGCAATATCCAATCAATTAAACTGAATCAAAGCTCTGTTAAAAAAAATACAAATATATCACTCATTCACTATACATATATAACATTCACATGCTCCCATTAGATACAGTAACTAACTAAATTGTAAAAGGACAATCTGTTACATTCTTTGTGTTTGGTTTCTTAATTATTTTTCATCATAAAATGTCCCTTTTTTTGTCTTCCTACATTTCCTTTATTGTATCTTTGTAATTGCTTTATCCAAAGAAGACCCCAAATAGCAAATCCAAAGGTGGCAGGTTGATAAAAATTTTCACAGTATTTTTCATTGTTCTTGTGCTAGCTTGTCAGAAACAAAGATTTTTAAGAATGACCCTAGTGAACAGAGCAAGTACAGAGCGATGACGCAAAATGCAGGAGATCTAAGGCAACTGCATTCCAGGCAGCATACTTTTTTGCATCTTTCTTCAAAAATACTTTCTGATCACATAACATTTACTGTGTTAAGTTCATTGTGCTACCCTCAACGTCTGATGCCTTGTTCGTGTTCATTCTCCATGTCGTAATGTAAAACATGCTGAGATGACTAGGATATATCACTGCTGTTGCTATTGTCTTGGGGTGAAGCGGGTAGTACTGGGCCTCTGAGGTGTAGTGCATGAACTGTAGTAGGAGTAGACAAACAGATACTTAGTACATACAGGGCATCTATAGATACAGAGGTAATGGAGGAAATACCAACAGCGTGCAATGGAGGAATAATTCCAAAATTAAAGTCAGGGGGACGGGTTTAGCAGGGCAGGAGAATAGGGGCGTGGAAAGGGAGGAAGGGAGGGAGAGACAGGACAGGAAGGGAAGGGAGAACTCAGTATTCATCCTGGTCCAAGTGGGCCTGCTCATCTATGTCCTCATCTTCTGGTGCTGCAAAGCCTTCCTGCATTCCGAGAAACATGACATTTATTTATTGAGTTTGATTACATCTCTCTCATTTTCTAACCTTGTCACACTAGCAAGCAACAAGTTGCTTGTTTTGCTTGTAGTTTGTCTCATGTAGTGAATGCTATCTATGGTTGTCACTTGTGGGGGTGAACTTTTACAGCATTTATGCTGTTATGAAAAGTAGTAATAGTGCAAGCTAATTGTACCATCCACATACTGTACACTCAACAGAGACAATAGCATCTCTGTTACTTAGTTCCATGCTTTTGTTTTGTAATGTCTCTATAAACATGTAATGAGAGTCATATATGACTGGATAAGATAAAACCACATTTGACCATCAGTCTGGAGATGGGTTATAAAGGTTAAAATTACAAGTTGTGAGCGGAAACCAGAGAAATGTCAGACTACACATTTAGCATTTACATTTAGCAGATAACTGAGAAATTAAGGGCCTTGCTCTGGACTTGCTTGTCTAGTAGTGGCACCTTGGTGGACCTGGGTTTTGAACCCATGACCATTTGCTCAGTAGTCCGACACCTTAACCACTGAGCACACACAACACAGGGTTGGTCAGAGAAAACATTCAAGCCAATTGCTTGGGTTGCTGCTTTACTGATCCATACACAATTCGCATGAAATCAGATTTCACACTGTTGCTGTTATGACAATCACAGCTCTGTCATGTTATGCGCATATGTTGAAAATTAGCGTTTGTCTGTTTTGCCTTGCTAGTGTGACCAAATCATTATCCACTCGTTTATCCTTTGTCATTTTTGGTTGGAACAGATAGTCTTACCTCTGTGGCATAAAGGATGTCAATTATCCTACTGAGGACGGGGTTGTTCTCGCTCTCATGTTCCTGGCAGATCAGCTCAATGTCTCGAAGTTTGCTGAAGTAGAAATCTCTTTCCTTCTCCAGACCATCTACAGTTAACTTCAGTTCCATTAACTTTGCAAAGAAAATGAAAAAAAAAAAACAGAAAAGGACGACTTTTCTTACTACTGAGAGAGGGCATGCATAGGTAGATCTATTCTGAGGAATATAGGTCATTATAAACCGGATAAAAACAGTTCAGTTCTGAAGTTATAATTGGAATACGGTACATGCTCTATTGGATGATTTGTAATCACTATTACTATAGTAAGAGTTCACTCATCAGTACAAGCATTAGGATGAGTATCAGTACGAAAGATATATTTGAAATTGTGTGGAAAAACAAACAAACAAGCAAAAAAAAACAAAAAAAACAATTATACATCACCCAACTCATGTGAAACACTGGAAGGCAGATTAAGATGTCCTTACCCTCCCAGTGACTCTACCTGTTGATTAAGCTCCATGATGTCAGCATCACCACCTCCATTCCGAGCGAGACTGGGGTTCTTCCTGATAGTAGTGTTCATCGCCCTCTGTGGCGTGGGCATGTTTTTGGGTACTGTCGGTGACGTTCTCTGTGGCCCTAAAATTAAAACAACTTCAGTGTTGAGTGATAGTCTTATCACCACAGCTATACAAAGAGAAACATGTTTCATGCAGTAAGCTGATGTAATTTAAATATGCAGAAATAGCAACGATCAATGAGGTGCTAAGGCTCCAAGTTCAGCCTTCTAGTCTACAGCCGTTGCATGGATAGTTAGTTAATTTTGTAACATTGGTTAAACATGAATGCATATTTAACAAAAGTCACGTCATAATAAATAGATCTTAATAGAATTGTGGACACATTTGAAGTCCAGCCCAATGACATCACAGCAAATGTCAATTGTTAACCATTTATAATTAAGTTTTAGATTTCTTGTCTTGTTACTGACATCAAAATGGAATTATATATATATATATATATATATATATATATATATATATATATATATATATATATATATATATAATTCAAATATTTTCTTCCTGACATTAAGATTGTATTTTTTGGATTGGGTAACAAAAACAAGTCAAAAACAAGAAAATCCTTGCCTTGCATGAGAATCATTGAGTTCATTATGTAATATAAACCATTAGCCCAAGTCATCACTGTGCACCTTTGGTTGTTAGTTACATGTTTGCACTGAGTTTCCTCAATGGCACTAAGCTGAATATTTCACGACAAAATGCAATTTCACACTTGTTCACATTTATGGAAGCTTCAGCATGGAGCGATCATTCCCAAGGCAGTGCACAAACCGGCCACTTGCAGGGTAGAAGCTCAGCGATGGATGCAGCAGAGGTGCAGTAGAATCATGGTTACCTGGACCAGTTCTCTTGGGTTTGTGGAAAAAGTGTTCACCTGGATTTGGGGGAGGAGCCATGTCTTGACCCTGTCTAGCTTGAAGAGGATCATACTCTTTTCCATCATAGTTGGCATCAAAAAATTTCTTGAACCACTGGACGAATTCAAAGTTGTCCTGGAACTTTCCCTTTACAA
Organism: Tachysurus fulvidraco; assembly: GCF_022655615.1. Lineage (NCBI taxonomy): Eukaryota > Metazoa > Chordata > Actinopteri > Siluriformes > Bagridae > Tachysurus > Tachysurus fulvidraco. The sequence goes on from NC_062529.1 coordinate 10,154,911, forward strand.
GCTTTTCCACTGGGATTATCTGATCGGTAATAAACAGGAAAAATAAACACAAATATCACAATACTCTCATAATATTGAGTTAAACATGAAGACAAAAACTGATAACAAAATATAAAATTTTCCAATAAATAACTAAACAGAGCACAATGTACAGACACTTCTGTCTTGGCGTATAACATAAATTTTAATACATTATAAGACATATAGTGCTGAATTTATATTGTTATTTATATTATAGTGCAAAATGTTTAAAACATCAAAAACTGACTAACTTTGTCCACAGTCATCCTCTTGAAAGCCGCCTGAAGAACTTTGAAATTGTGTATATACTCATGTTCCAGCTTTGCTTGGAATTTCACCTTCTTTAGAAAAATACACCCTGGGAATAACATGTCCATGAACTGACAATATGCTGCACCTAGAGATAAAACAAATACACAAAAAACATATTTACCCTATTCCTTATGATTCTAAGTTATTATGATTAAATAATTACTGTCATGTTGATCTGGTGAACAATCAGAATCAGTCAGATCCAAATGAGATTGTGAAACTCGGGGGAAACAATGGCCAGAACAGTGAATGTCGCTAAGGTGAAATTGACACTCACCTGAACATAACTGTTCTATTTTGGTGTAGCTGAGCTGGAGAGAATCATTCACCCATGCCAGCATGTCATGTCGGCTCAGGTTCTCATTGGTGACAGACGTGGAGTATACATTCACCGCCATTCCTTACATGGAGGAAATGAGGTAACAACAGTTATTATTACATCTAGCTGGACTTTAAATCATTGAAATTTGACCAGACATTGACATGGCTATTCCAAACACAGAAAATCAATAGATCTTTAGCACAGGCAGGAGAACCTGCACTTGAAATATTTAAAAAAAAAAAAGAAAGAAAGAAAGAAAAAGAAAAGAATTCTAAGTGTGTCCAAATCACATACTTATAGACTATTCTATGTCAATGTGTAGTTATCGTGAGTAGTGTTTTCAGAATACCAACAAGAAGACGTGCACTACCCTTTGAAACTACCCTCTACTCCTATCATTTTGGACACAGCTTCTCTATTTAATGTAATTAAAACTGATCAATCATGTCCAATTTAATTCAGCCCTGGGGGATTTGGTAGCCTAGTGGTTAAGATGTCGGACTACTGATTGGAAGGTTGTGAGTTCAAATCCCAGATCCACCAAGGTACCACTGCTGGGGCCCCTGAGCAGGGCCCATAACCTGCAATTGTATAAAATGAGATAAATTGTAAGTTGCTTTGCATGTTTATTTTTTTTTTCTTTTAATTTAAAGTGGTGGAAATCCAACCTGTTCTCAATCCCAGCATGTCAAAAAAAGGAAGCCTAAAACCCATTAGCCTTAACACACATACTGTACATAGATGGGTGCCTTTGGCTTTGTAATTTTGTGGATAGTAATGAAATCTAATTTGCTTTAGCTCCCTGATACAAATAGCGAACACATTTATTGGCTCTGCATAAAATGTATAAATGAAGTATATAACAAAGAATAACACTTTTGTGGTTTTCTATTTGTGTTGGAAATCACATCCCATTATTATAAAATGTATTATAGTTACAAGCCTGTTTGATAGTTCACTTGAACTGAATGGCTTTAATCAAACCATCATTAAACAGCCAGGAAAATGTCACCTTGGGCTTAAATGTATTTGTTAGGTGGAAAGTTTAGAACACTAATAAACAGACAAAATATTACTGTACATATTTCCACAGATCATGAACTCTATGTGGACTGTTAAAGGTGAACTGTTTGGTGACAGAAAGCTTGAGAAGTCCATCTCTGTCCAGTCCAGTCATCAGACTCTGTGCTGCACTGAGGTGAATTTCCTAATAAAAGCATCACGACCTTTATAACACGCGCGCACTACGATTATGCACGAGCACCACTATTCTCTCGTTGACTGTGGTTTATTTTGAAAATAAATAACTACATCAGGTAAAAGTATGTAATTAATATTAAATTGAGTATAAAGACGCCGTCCCGAGTTTTAACGTTACCTGTACAATAATTATACATGGCTCCTGATTTTGCAGCGCTTTATTAAAAGCCCGCGTGCATATTTATTCTAAATAAAAAGAACATACTGTGCCAGATTATATACCTATTTCGTTGTAGATTTATCGTACCTGTGGTAGATTACTAAAACAACAACTTGCTGAGTCAGTAAACGTCCACATTGACAGAGCAGACAGCAGTGTGAAACATTACACTTTGCATCTCCTTCACAGAGCCCACAGGCCCTCAGAACACCAGCCCACACCGTCATTGTCGTCTGGAAGGTTTCACAGTGCTGTGATTTAAATGCTAACTTTCACTTTTACGACGTTGATTGTATTAAATGTCATGCTGGCTCACTAACAAAAAAAAACATCTTAATCGTGACAGGCCGCGCTCGCGCACTGCACACTGTCCCTGTAACGGTCGTTTTCTCTGACTGGACACTCAGAGACACAACAGAGCCAAAAAGGCCCAAACACGAACAAAGCCCAAGCGCTTTCTGTTCAAAAACCTAACAAAAAAGATCAAATACGTGTTTTTTTAATCACTTACTGTATTATCTTTCGCCTAGGTTCCCGATGTAACGCCTCCTGTCAAAATCCAAGACTAGCTCTACTGGGATAGCGGTTACAGCGCGGTGCAGTGGTTTGTAACGGCCGCCCCCGCCGCTACTGCGCATGCGCTGAATAGTAGCTCGCCCCGCCCCTGCCGTTTATATGCCCAAATGTGTGTTTTAATATTTTCACAAATACAATCAAAATGCATTCATTGTTCAATTCAATTCAATTTATTCCTATAGCGTTTTTAAAAATTTCCCATTGTCTCAAAGCAGGTTTGTATGGAAACAGAAGAGAGAGAAAAAGAATATATAATAATAATAATAATAATAATAATAATAATAATAATAATAATAAGATATATATAAAATTAAGAAATAAAATAAGTCAATATATTAAAGTTTAAAATTCATTAAAATACTATATATCTATTCCTATATTATGATAGATACCATGTAATAAGGATAATAATGCTCTGTTGTTAGTGTTATTATTGCATACACTGTAATTTTGTGGAGTGAGTAAAAAAAACAGTAGTTCTGTTGTATTCTTGAGTCTGATTGGTCTGAAGTTGATTCATTTTCTATAACAACAGCTCACAAGTTTGTATTAAAGCACTAGGTATAGTAACAGCTTTAACAGGACAGGTAAAGCTGTAACAAAGTTTTTAGTAGGGAGCATTTTCAGGTTTCTGCATAAAATCCACGATAGGCTCTGTTTTTGTTTTATTACTTTTAAAAGAAAGAGAAATAAAAAAAATGGTTAGGGAATGTTTATAGCTGTGTCAGAAATCCACCAACATGATCTCATTGTGCAGATAAATAAAAACTCAGCATTGACAAAGCGTTGTGAAGGAATCAAACACTTCACTACAAGATTGTTATTGGGGAAAAAATCAGCTTTGTGCAAACCATTGTTGATTATTTTTCTACAGTACAACCTGTTCAGTTTTTTATAGTTATGGAATTTTCTTTGGCATTATTTGTATACCTTAAATTACTCCTGCAGCTAGATAGCAGACAAAATAAATTCATCAAATCATCAGTGTGTTTGAGAGATTTTCTGAGACAGTCATGGAATCTGTGTCAAGTTTATCCTGAATACCAAATACAAAAATTGTCTGTGTTAAATTTGGAAAAATTGAAAATATAACAACTAAGATGCAAGAACTACTGTAATCTTTACTACTTTACTATGTCCTTGTCTAGTAAAGAGACAATTGAGACTCTTTTGTGCAACAAAATTTGAAAGCCACTAAGAACAATCTACAGTAATTATACTGTAACCATGTGCAGTACTTTTGTACGTTATTACTCTAATTGCTATTGTGTATTTTGCACACATCTTGTCACAAGGGCACCAGTAGAGAACCTGGTCCTTCTGCTTCAAAGGAAAAGATCATTTTATGGTCCCCTGCTGTGTCGCTTACACGTATTATGTTTATCTTCATACTGTAGATCGTTCTACGTCCTCAGCAGACCTACCCAATTTTTTGTAATCAGTCCCTCCAGGAGTTTTTTTTTTTTTGCTGTGATTACTGTGGACAAAAATGTTTTGTTTTTTTGTTTTGTTTTTTGTCGGATCTATTTTGTAACTTTTTCCAGCAAACTGTTGAACTGCGAATTACAGTAGTAAGCACAGGATTCTTAATTTAAACTACTGAAAAAACATGTAATTATTTTCTACGATAGCATTATATACATGAATGGAAGAGGGTTTTGGCTGTAGGCAAATTGTGATGAGGTCACATGATGCATCATGCCCCAAAATCTCAGCAAAATTTGCTGTAATTATGGAAAATTGCAAAACTTTCTATATATTGAAGTTCTACAATACTGAAGGAACCGTGTAATGCACTGAGTATTTATTGGCCATTTTTTTGGTGCTGTTCACTGTTCACTTCTACCAATAAGGTTTATTCACATAAATGATCAATGTTTCTGAGCATTTTATTTTCATTCCGATATTTTAAGTCATTCGGTTAATATAATTTAATTATGCAAGCATTGATTAGCAGACTATGTAGCACTCTATGATCATAATGAACTTGTCGTTAAGTTGCAGCACGCATCACATTTTGTCAGTCTGTGAACATTTTTATAACACATCACAAAATTGCAATGCATTATGGGAAATCTGTAATATTTGGACACATTGCAAAGTATTGTAGCACCGTGCAACTGTACAATGTTTTATCAATTGAACAGTGGGAGCATGTGTGTGTTTTTGTGTGTTATTATATTATATTATATTATATTATATTATTATATCACATACTGTAATAATGCATGCATGTATAGGTTGATCCTGCTTTAAGGCTGCAATTCATTTAAGGATCAAAACTAACATACAAGTTTGGACAGGGTTTATTTGAAGAGGAACATAACACATACACTTCTAGTGCATACATACATGGCATATAAAAAAATAACAATTGAGAAACATCGAGAGAGTTCCAAAAGGAAACCAAAACATCCACACACATGAATATTCAGCACCAATAAAGAAATCATCCAAGTGCATCTGGTGTGTCTGGATTGTTTCTTTAATTTAAAGATTTCTGTTACTGTATTACATATCGGGAGACAGTGGGGTCCGATATGTCCGAACTACAGATGGGAGTAGTAGCAGAACCAGTAAAAGACATGCTAGCAAAAATCTCCTTTAATTTAGCATTTCAGTATGTCTGTGAGCCATTTTCAGTTTATTTATTCACGACCATAATGCATGTGATCAATAAAGTGTTGAGTTTTGAATCATTTACAGATCTTAAAGGGTTTTCTTTTATATTGTACAACACATAAACCATGATTTCTTAAGAAGTATTTTTTTGGTGATCTCTAAAAGCCTACAGTATGTCTCCTCCCAAGTCTCAAAAATGATTAAAAATGTGTTTAACATAATTTTAAAAACAACAAAGCAATTTGTTTCATTGTATTACTGGTGGTACTGTGTCAAACACAAATAGGAAATCCCAGGCAATTACATAAGGATGCTGCAGTCAAATTTAAATAAGAAAATCAATCCTGATATGTGACACTGTAAACATGGCATTTATATTGGTTCACATTAATGGGCGGTACGGTACTACATTACTTGACCATAAACTAAGAATGAACAGCTATTGATAACACTCGGCAACAAGACACAAGTCTACCACACAGGGACACACCACTGTTACCACACCCGCCATGTCATGTGGTCAAACCAAAGGCTGAAACAATAGGAAAAAATAAACCAATATGAACATACACAGTTTCTGGCTGAATCATAAGCTGTGGCCTTAACAAGATTCGATCAAACACTTTAACTTGCTTTTGAATCATCCACAAGTCAACAGCCATATGAAAGAAAATAAATTATGGATTATTATACACACCGAAAACACAAAAGCGATACAGAGGCTGCGATATAGAAGCATCTTTTTTAATGTGTTATTTGAATACCACAACAGATGTACAGCTTAACAAATGAGGAGGCAGGGTAGTTACTGTACATAAGTGCAATTCCAAAGATAAAACACTGAGGTAAACACATAGTCATGTGCCCAAATCATTTAAAAATGTGGCAAAATATACGATGATATACATTGTCCCACGTCCATTAGCTGCGGTCTTATTACTGTAATGTTTGTTCAAAATTCCTGCCAAATGTACACATCTTTTAAAGGAATATTCCAGACTTTTTACAACCTAATAGATCAGCACATACATGAACAGTTTGTGCAACTGACAATAGATTCAACATTTCTCTGTATCAAGAAAACAAAAACAAAAAACCTGTTTTGGCGAAACTCTAATGGCAGTTGTTGGAGCATCAGTAACGGTTCACGCCTCTTGTTTTTTTTACTGTTTTCTTAGTACAGGGAAAAGACTGAACGTACTCATAACATTCTTGTCCATGAGAATATTATAAAACTGGATAGAAATCAGGTTGAAAAAATTTCTTAAGTATTCCTTTAACAGTTGCATATCACAGTGCACTGTTCGGAATAAAGATAGTGATATAAAGTGAAGTAGACAGGATCGGAGGAGGACTTGTTTTGCACCTTTGCCAAATCAACTATATGACACCAAAACCAGAGTAAATTAATGCTAGTTTAATTCATCAAAACCCACATGTCTCACACAGGATCTACAAACCACAGATACCTTGTTTTTCGTTTTCCTTCTAAATAACCCCCTGCCCGTTTTTTTTTTTTTTTTTTTACTATTATTTTTCTTTTAACTTCCTGAAATCATTAACATGGACATTTAATTATGCTAGTAGCAAAGTGACGAGGGTTAAATACATTTTGGTCGATGTGAATTCATCAGATATTATTAGGTGTTTAGTTTCCACTTTAGTTATTGGTAGCTGACGTTACCATATGCCACTGGATCGACCACCAGGAGGCGCCAGAATCCTTTGGGAAGATCTCTTTGGAAGGTCATCATCAATCTGGACACCTGGCAACACACAAAGCTCCTGTAAGCTGTAAAACCATGATGTGTTTGTGTGACTTACAGTTCACTAGCATGGTGGTGTTTCATCTGGTGCTGTTTATTTTGTGATGACAATAGATCTGTCAGTTGTGCAATGCCATAATAAAATGATATGGTTAAGCTTCTCTAAGGAGATATTTGTTTAATATTTATAGAATGTGTGTCAGCGCTTTGTAAGCTACAGCACTTTGTAACGGTTCTCACCCCATCAGAGAAATCATAAATATGCTTTTTGGTTTCTGGGTAATGCAACAGGCTACATATTTTTATTAACTTCGAGAGAGAGGAAATAAGATGTAATGTGGGAAAGACTGTTTGAAGCTGCTATAATAAAAGTCGTAACAGGAGGTAAATTGCACCATGGACATTTAATGTAACTATAAGAGAGTTATTAAAGGAATAAAGCACTGCTGTTATGTAAGCAGTTTCATAAAAAGGAGGAGAAAGTGTAGTTACACTGAATAGTATTATATAAAATATAATTGGCCAGATAACATACAGTATAAGTGCATGATTGATTTCTGTCCTTGGCGTCCTGTCTTCTTTTTCAGCTTCATGTGACAAACTTTTATACTTTACGTCACAACCTATGTAGGGCAGTGGTGGCTCACGTTGTTAAGGCTTTGGGTTGTTTAAAGCCACAAGTTATGAAATGCTGTACAGCGCTGATACGTTTTTCTAAGCATGTTATTAAGCGTAAATTTTGCGGTTTACATTTTTTTTTAGAATTTAGATTTTCTAAATCTAACACAAGTTCACAGTAGTGCATACGGATAAATGTTTAGGAATGTGCCGGGAAAGCAGGCTGTAGTACAGTACCAGATAAGCTGAAGCTGGACTCATGCAGGTCTCTCACTCCTCCGTGACGTGTGCAGGGTCGTGGGGCCATGTCCCCAGATGAAGGAGCTGCCTCCTTTTTCCCTGTGTTCTGCACGGCAGCCACATCTCCTGTGTAGGGAGCACGGTCCACTCCCTTCAGAACCTGGCACTAAAGGGGAAAGGGGAAGGGAGCACAAACTTTTAATCATTTGAATGCTCTACACACACACAAATACACACACACACGGCTTAAGAATTAGACAAACCCAAGCCGTTTCTGATGTATTTTTATTTGATATTCGGTATTACTTAGCATATAAGATTCTATAATTTAACATTAATGTTGCAGCTCTTGGAAACAGAAGTATGAGAATGAACTGGGACTTTACCAGAACAATCTGATTAGAAAATGACTAGTGACAGGAAGACACTTAATATTTATGTTGGTCAGGTACGGAATGGAAAAATCAATAACTTAAAAATGTATATAATCTACATTACTCACTCACTCACACTTCACACAATGAAGCAGAGTCGCTGATTTTAATGACAAGCAGATGATTAATGAAACAGTGTAATGAACACTGGCATACCTTGTCCCGCTGCACCATCTTCTTGTAGAGAAAGTCTGGGAAGGTTCGGAGAGGGTAGAACTTTCCAGAACCCTCAGCACAGGTGAAGATGTCGTTTTCGTAGACGACACGGCCACGGCTGATGGTGACCAGTGGCACACCATGACAGCGCAGACCTTCATACAGATTCACATCACCTCCCTGCCACTGAGTGGTCACAGAGATGGTTCTACCCAAAGACAATACACATCACATGTCATCACAGAGCTACATTTTTTGGTACATGAGGTGACAGCAGACGCTCAGGTGTAGCTATCATTAATATGTTACCCAAACATCTTTAGTTCACACTCTGACCTATAATCACTGAGCTGGGCCTTGTTATGTTGGACTGTACCTGGTTGCGTCGGGGTCCCAGACTACCACATCGGCATCGGCTCCTGGGATGATCCTGCCTTTCCTGGGGTACAGGTTGTAGATCTTTGCTGCATTAGAGCTTGTGACAGCAACAAACCGATTTTCATCCATCTTTCCTCCAACCTAGAAGAGGACAATATATTTCTCTTTTATGGCTTTCTCTTAAAGAATCTTTTGTTTGATGCGATTAGGGTGTTCTTGGATTGTCATAGGTCAAACTGAGCCATTTATATAGTTCATGTGAAACGATTGCAAAACAAGTTCCTGTTATTATTTATGTTACGATAGTGTCAGGACTCAACCCGGACTTTTGGCCACGTGCTGTTTTTGTTTATCTTCTTCGTCACGTGTCTGCCCCGCCTTCGTCTGCCCCTCCCTGTCTTCACACCTGATCCTTATTGTGTCATCGTGTCTTTTTATATTTAAGTGGGCCATGTTGCCGAGTGCAGCGCGGAATCATTAGTTACGTTTACCCCTCGTCATGTCTAGTCTTTGTTAAGTGTCTTCATTTGTATTGCTTTTGTTAACGTCTTTATGTCGTTGTCTTTATCATTTATTAAACCCCTTTCCTTTGAAGCTATCCTGCATACGGGTCTGTCTCCTTCCGCTTCCGGTTGTGACAGATAGCTATAAGCAGTTGTTCTATCAACAACCTTATTTTTTTATCTTCTTAGAAGTTAATAAGACACAGAAAAATGCACAGCTTGTGTAAACCAAAATATACCACAACGTAATAAAGCACAGAGACGTTAAAAGTTTTTACCTCTGAAACAAAGCACAGACCCCGGAGTCTCATTCTGTAAATGTTTAATAAACATTCTAACAGAAAGCTTCACGACACCAATAATCTTGCAATGTGTTTTTTTGTTAAGCAGTAACACTAAAATCCATTCATGCATCGGTTTAAATTATAACAGCATCTTGTAGACAAATCCCAGTTATTATTTTGTTACTTGATAACTTAGTCGAATGTTTGTATCTCAGTATATGACTGTGATTTATCAGAATCATATATTGAGATACAGACATTCGACTAAGTTATCAAGTGCCGTGTAAGCAGTAGTATTTGACAAAGGACCTTAGAATACCCCTTGAGATCATTGCTAGTAACAGAGATACAGTACGCATTTAGATATGCAGTTTTTTTTCAGTCAATAATAAGTTATTAGTTGTGTAGATGATAAAAATGGAGCATGCAGGACATACAGTATCTCACATATTTGTAAATATATTATTATATCTTTTTTTATGTGACAACACTGAAGAAATGACATTTTGCTACAATATAAAGTAGTGAGTGTACAGCTTGTATAACTGTGTAAATTTACTGTCCCCTCTAAATAACTCAACACACAGCCATTAGTGTCTAAACAGCTGGCCACAAAAGTGAGTTCACCCCAAGTGAAAATGTCCTAAAAGTGTAATTTCTTCAGTGTTGTCACATGAAAAGCTATAATAAAATATTTTTTATTATATCCTTTGTCAAATACTACAGCTTACACGGCACTGCTGAAGTCTCTGATAAATCACAGTCATATACTGAGATACAGACATTCAGCTAAGTTATCAAGTAACAAAATAATAACTGGGATTTGTCTACAAGATGCTGTTATAATTTAAACCGATACATGAATGGATTTTAGTGTTTAGGTTCTTTCTTACAGTACGTGTTACTGCTTAACAAAAAACCACATTGCAAGATTATTGGTGTCGTGAAGCTTTCTGTTAGAATGTTTATCAAACATTTACAGAATGAGACTCCGGTGTCTGTGCTTTGTTTCAGAGGTAAAACCTTTTAACGTCCCTGTGCTTTATTACATTGTGGTATATTTTGCTTTATGTTTACGTTATGTCGTGACATAAATGATAACATTAACTTGTTTTGGAATCGTTTCACATGAACTATAACATAGAATAAAAGTATAGCCTGCTATTATTAATAATAAAAAAAAAATTTGTAAATATCTGCAAATATCTGCATGTCCTGTTTTATCCTTTTTTATTTAACACAGTAATAAAAGATTGTGCTTTACAAATTATTATTTAATTTAGGTTAGTCAGATCAAACTTACCACTCCTTTCTCCCAGATGACACTCATGCGGTCTTGCACTCCGGGCACTCCGTGAGGGATCTTAGTGAAGTCATCTTTGCCCATGGCTTTCTGCTTGGTGTTGAAGGGCCGGTGGTCTGACGTCACCACGTTCAGAGTGTCACTACAGCAGAAAAAAACAGGCGTGTGTCAGATTCTGAAGTTATGTCCTGTGTACAGGGTGAACGAAAGCTCCTCCGTGTGTAAACGGTCACATTCTGAGCTTACGTACGGTGTGTGACAAAACCCACCTTCCCAGCAGGCTGAGCAAGAAGTTGGGTGTGTTGGGGTCCAGCCTCAAGGGAGGAACAGTGACATATGCAGCAGCATGAACCCAGTCCTGGTGGTAGTACTGCAGCCCGTTTATAACAGCATGGGCAGTGGTGGTTTCCCCATGCACCACTTTACCTACACACACACACACCAGAAATGCATTATTATACTGTAAGTAGCCTAGCATGATGAATGTCTACTACTGTATGTGATATATGACAGCTTGTTTTTCAAGAAAGCACATACAACCCCACAGGTGTGTGGTGCCTATAGGGACAAAAGCTACATACGGTGTAATTTGATACAGACAACGCTGTGCCCTTACCGTGCATCTTCCCAGAGGCCAAAACATCTCCTGCTGACATACTGGCTATGTTAACCAGATATATAGGACAGTGAGCCTGAGGAGGAAGAGGAGGAGGAGGAAGATAATTAAATAATAATAACCATAATAAACACTGAAAGTATTACTTCATAGTATCAATTCCATTCTCAATTATTTCTCCAAACAAGTGCTGCTAACATCAAGATTTTACTATGTGTGAGTTACTGTATTTGGAACCTTCCTAACAGTCTAGACAGGAATAGCTGTGAATCTCCGAGTGCATACTAACAGAAAGGTCATCAAACATGATGGTGTCACCAATTAAGCAGCGTATAAAGGATATAAAGGTTCATGCTCGGCATCTTTCTCTTACTTGTTTTGTTGAGCATATTTAAGAAGTGAAGGATGCTAATTATGTCACAGTAATCCATCGGCTATTGTGCAGTACTTTTTCCCAGGCAAATGGCTGGGCTTTCCACAATATACCAATTTCATTCATGCACTTTCAAGGACACTCTGATAAAAAAAAAAAAAAAAAGCACTTATCCTCACTGCATTAGCAGAAGCATTTGGGCTGAAATCAGTGCCTCCAGAAAAAAAAAACACCTCACTAGACCTCACTGCTGGTGTTACTGAGTAATAAAGCTTTGCATATAAATCTCAGCTGCAAAACACCTAAATATAAAAATATCACCAACAGCATAGTTTGGATTGTAACCTTGTTTTAATCACATTTAGCCCTACGCTCTACGTTCATTTCTCACCGGTCACCTACTGTAGAATGCATAAAGTATTGTGCTGTCTTCTTTAAAAATGGACTTCTCCCAAACATATCACTCTCATTAATATTTAATGTGGACACAAGATATTTAAGTGCACACGGATCCCTGAGCAGGCACCTATGAAAGTATTAAAAAACTGAGTCTGCACTCCATTGTCCACACTAAAAAATGGTTTATAGATTATTAGAAAAACATTTACATGCACTTTAATGCAAAAAGATTCCAGATAGAATACATTTCCAAATCTTTGGTGCAGTGACTGGTATAGTAACAAGTCCTAGTAACATAAGAAAAACTAAAATACCTAGATTTTATTGGATAGAAATAAATTTGAGGTTAAATTGATACGCCCCTCAAACAGTAAAACATATCATTTCAATATGTGATATATAATATATATCAAAATTAATAAGATATTAAGCTGCAACAGTATTACTGATCAATCTAATAACCATTCACACAGTATATTAAAGATATTACAGATAGTATTTCTCTATAATAATGCTTGGCTGATAATGTTAAGCTGCTTTGGGCCCAAAAACCAAATGGTACGTTTACTGGATATACATGGGCTCAAATAGAAACATGAAAACTAGAAACATGAAAAACATTTAATTTCATATCAAGCAAAAAAATAAAATGTTAATTCAGCACTGTGAACAATACACATGAATTCTTTTTCACCGACATAAAATCTTTACACATGTACAGTATTCGCTGCATGGTGCTGGAAATGTAATAAGGAAAAAGGCTCCACTTTGGGAAGGTTTTGCAGTGAACTGAAGCTGATTTTAAAAATAGCCCAATTGCCTGGCAACACTGCGCAAGTTGTTGGCACTGTTTGAAGCAGGACAGTAGAGCAAACAGTGTCCAATATGTTCTCATTACAGCAGAAAGGATTTGTAAAATGGTTAGTTTTAAGGATGGGGTTAGTGATTGTACAGTAGCTCTTCTTAATTCTACAGTTGTATGAAATTGAACAAATTCCAACCACATCATGCTTGTGTTTTTTTTAATTATTTTTTTTCCATACTTATCAGATTATTGTGGGATCTGTCAAGTATAAATGTGTAAATCGAATTCATTTCAAGACAAGAGGAAACGCAATGTGATCGAATCATAGCGTGTATTACTCACTCTGTTGGCGATGGTGATCGCTCTGTGCACTGCCTCTGCCTCCAGCTGTGAACAGAAGAGTATCCAGAGTCAGTAAGACATTTGAACATCGCTGCTGTAACCCACAGAGTCAGGAATGCAGAACCCAATGTTCACACTGACTAGAAAAAAGTTGGTCGTATCACTTGTAGTTAGTCTGATGAGGGAGTCATGACTGCTACCTTAGTTACTTGTGGCTGTGCACTGTCTAGTGATTCGAAAAAAGAAACCACATCAGCTAAACGTAGCTTCTTTAACTGACTCAATGCAAATTAATTAACACAATCCTGGACACAAAACAACCGTAATAAAAAAAATCTTGTGTTAGTGTGGACAGAATTTATGTCGGACCACCACACCAAACACTGTTAAAAAGAGCTCCTTGAGGTTTTCTATAGAACCCTGGTGTTGTCAGGATCCAGCCCGGACTTTGTCCACATGCATCCTGCATTCGGGTCTGTTTTTATCCCTGCATCCCTTACAGAAGGATTTCGCAGGACTTAGACCCAACAAGATAGCGTCAGACTTTTAGTTTTTTTTTTCTTTTGTGACATAGGTCTGCAGTTGTTCCCGGTGAGGGACGCCGCTCCACTTTCGGTTTCCCACGGGGGACGCCGCCTTACTTCTTGCCGGTGGACGATGTCACAACCCGGTTTTGTTTTTTTTCTTTCTCTGTGTCCTGTGACATCACATTGCACCTGTCCGGTTGGGGATGTCGCTTCACTTCTTGGTTTTCCGTGCAGGACACCACCCCACTTCCTGTCCGCGCGGGGTTTTGCAGGCTTCACTTCCTGGTTTTCCGTGCAGGACACCACCCCACTTCCTGTCCGCGCGGGGTTTTGCAGTCCCGTATTTCCGTATGGCCGTCGTTCGGATCATCGGCTGTGGATGTCGCTCGGCCCTTCTGCTCTGCTATGGACGTCACTCGGCCCTCTCTCGCTGCGCCGCCGTTTGCCTTGCTTCCCCCACTGCCTTGCCGTGTGCCTTGCTCCCCCCACCTGCCTCGCCGTGTGCCTTGCTTCCCCCACCTGCCTTGCCATGTGCCTTGCTCCCCCCACCAGCCTCACCGTGTGCCTTGCTTCCCCCACCTGCCCTGCCGTGTGCCTTGCTCCCCCACCCTGCCTTTTGTTTTTGCTGCCATTTTTCATGAGCACAACTCAAATATCTAAGACTATTTCTATGTACAGAAAAGGCCTATTTCTCTCAAATATCTTTCACAAATCTACCTAAATCTGTGTTAGTGAGCACTTCTTCTTTGCCGAGATAATCCATCTACCTCACAGATATGGAATATCAAGATTGTGATTAGACAGCATGATTATTGCACAGGTGCTCCTAAATAAAAGGCCACTCTAAAATGTGTAGTTTTTATCCCACAGCACAATGGCACAGATGTTGCAAGTTTTGAGGGAGCGTTCAATTGGCATGATTACAGGAACATCTGCAGGAATGTCCACCAGAGCTGTTTTACAGGAATTAAATGTTCATTTCTCTACCATAAGCCGTCTCCAGAGAATTTGTCAGTACTGTACATCCAACCGGCCTCACGACGTGCAGACCATGTGTAACCACACCAGCACAGAACCTCCACATCCAGCAGCTTCACCTCCAAGATCATCTGAGACCAGCCACCCGGGCAGCTGCTGCAACAATTGGTTTGCATAACCAAAGAATTTCTGCCAAACTGTCAGAAACCGTCTCAGAGAAGCTCATCTGCGTGCTCGTCCTCCTCATCAGGGTCTCAACCTGAATGAGGTTCGTCGTCGTAACTGACTTGAGTGGGCAAATGCTCACATTCGATGGCGTCTGGAGCTTTGGAGAGGTGTTCTCTTCACGGATGAATCCTGGTTTTTAATGGACAGGGCAGATGGCAGACAGCGTGTATAGCGTCATGTGGGTGAGCGGTTTGCTGATGTCAACGTTGTGGATCGAGTAACCCATGGTGGCGGTGGGGTTACGGTATGGGCAGGCATATGTTATGGACAATGAACACAGGTGCATTTAATTGATGGCATTGAATGCACAGAGATACTGTGATGAGATCCTGAGGCCCATTGTTGTGCCATTCATCCACGACATGTCACCCATTGAGCATGTTTGGGATGCTCTGGATCAGCGTATATGACAGTGTGTTCCAGTTCCTGCCAATATCCAGCAACTTTGCACAGCCATTGAAGAGGAGTGGACCAACATTCCACAGGCCACAATCAACAACCTGATCAACTCTATGCGAAAAAGATGTGTTGCACTATGTGAGGCAAATGGTGAGACACACCAGCTGCTGACTGGTTTTCGGACCCCCACGGACCCCCTATACAATAAAACATTTTAGAGTGGCCTTTTATAGTGGATAGCCTAAGGCACACCTGTGAAATATTCATGCTGTCTAATCAGCATCTTGAAATGCCAGACCTTTGAGTGCTCACTAACACAGATTTAGACAGATTTGTGAACAATATTTGAGAGAAATGGACCTTTTGTGTACATAGAAAAAGTCTTAGATCTTTAAGTTCAGCTCATGAAAAATGGGGGTAAAAACAAAAGTGTTTATAATTTTGTTCAGCGTATATATAATACTCTTTGAATGGGCCCTGTTTTATTGTCTACTTTAGGTTCTATCACTTGCTTTTAGGTTCCTTTTAAAAGTGTAGGACTGTCTTATAGAATAAGTCAAGCTAATTGGTTGATTTTTACTTTGCAGTGTCATGCCTCATTTGCCTAGAATTTATAAAATCTTAGCTGAAATGTCACACTCTTGCTATGTCACAGAAATCATGTCAGCATGTCGCCTGTCGCTTTGTCTGCCAAACTTTGACATAAAACTGTGATTACACCATTAATGTCACACCTCTTCAGGCCTGCTGATCTCAATGCCTTCTGGTCCACTGATGCCCAGATCCAACGCTTCTTTGGCACCCTTGAAAGAAAAACAAAAAATGGTCTGTGAAGTTACAAGGACAGGTGAAAATAATCAAATAAAATTCAGAAAGATAATAAAGTATCCCAACCTCAGCCACCAGCTCTCCATTCTCAGCGTGTACCCGGGCTATGGCTCCGATATCTTTACACTGCTGCAGGGCCTGGAACAGCTCGCTGTCCCTCAGCATGTACATGTCCTTGTAAGCCATGTACATCTGGAAGGAGTTCACTCCTTTTTCTCTCACCAGTGTCTCCATCTGTGTTTTCACCTGCACAGGATTTGTTAGAAAATGCATTACTGTTATATATATGTGTGTGTGTGTGTGTGTGTGTGTGTGTGTGTGTGTGTGTGTGTGTGTGTGTGTGTGTGTGTGTGTGTGTGTGTGAGTGAACGTAAGAGAAAATGTGTACCTTGGGACTCCACCAGGTCACAGCAACATGAAGAGCGTAGTCACAGCAGGTCTTGGCATCAGCATGAGCGCGACATTTCTCATAGGCTTCCAGCAAAGATTCGTTCTTCTCAGGCAGCACGTGGCCGAACACCATGGTCGTGCCTCCAGCCAGAGCAGCCTGAATATAAACACACATTGGCATTTATTAATCAAAGATAAGGACAGTTAAATCTGTTCATGCACAAATACGTATGCTTTCCATTGTTTCTATTCTGATTTATCAACTGCGTTTCAATCCCTGCCCGTTTTGTTGCCTTTTAACAGTTTCATGAACCAGACATTGGTTTATTCACATGTCATTAATATACACTTGTTTCTACACAACAAAATAGAGATAAATAAAGGACACACTTTATATAAAATACAAATGATTACATTTAAAGGTCACATTTTTAAAATATGTTTATAATTATATAAGTATATTTTTTAATAATAATTATGTAAACGTTAACTGACTATTTTTAGCCAACGTCAATTACCAGACCTCACTGCACTGATTAAGAATTTGTACAACCCAATTAAATTTAGTCCTGTTATAAAGAAAGTCACCCTCACTTTGCTACAGCAGATGCCAGCAGATGGATAGAACCTGCTCCACACAGACAATAGGCCAAGCTCATTTGAACCCTGGAGCCTGGACCCTAATCCAAGGTCCCTAGTAGCTCATTGTTTAAGATGCTGAACTATTGCTCTGAAGGCTGTGAGTTTAAACCCCAGGACTAACCAGCTGCCACTGCTGGGCTCTTGAGAAAGATCCTTAACCCTTACCTGCTCAGTTACAGTATATAAACCCCTACATATAAGTCAATGGTGGCAATGCTCGAGTCTTAGTAAACATAGATAGAAAACCATCATTTTTCTCAAGATATTATACTCACTCACTCACTCACTCACTCATTTTCTACCGCTTATCCGAACTACTCGGGCGTCATCGGGCATCGAGGCAGGATACACACTGGATGGAGTGCCAACCCATCTCAGGGCACACACACACTCATTCACTCAAACACACACTCACACACTACGGACAATTTTCCAGAGATGCCAATCAACCTACCATGCATGTCTTTGGACCAGGGGAGGAAACCGGAGTACCCGGAGGAAACCCCCGAGGCACGGGGAGAACATGCAAACTCCACACACACAAGGCGGAGGTGGGAATCGAACCCCCAACCCTGAAGGGGTGATAGGCGAACGTGCTAACCACTAAGCCACCGTGCACCCCACAAGACATTATAATCCAATAAAAATATATTTTTCCACTGCAAAACAGAAAATACTTCTAAAACAGTTTGAGCATATTAAACAGTTGACCTCTCTGGAGATAACCCCTAAATGCACATGCATGTGTAGCTGTCCAGAGGAACATGCATGCAGCTTTTAAGGCTAGTTCTGTGCCTCTGTTTTACTAGATTTCAAGGGAAGATCAAGGGAAAATCTAATAAGGCTACAGTACTGCACTGATTTCAGCTTGTGGCTTTTCACTGACTGCTACAAGACAGGCAGTCAATCGATGTTCTGCATGAAATAAAAAAGCCTGGAGCCTTTCCAAGGTGAATCAGGGCGCAGGGCAGGTCCAAGATCTCATAGACTCTTCAAGACTCTTCATGCTCTACAGACAATTTAGAAATGCCAATCAAACCACATTGCATGCCATTGGACTTAGGGGAGGAAACTGGAGTACACAGAGGAAACTCCAAAGCACAGGGAGAACCCCTGTTTTATCAGAGTTATAGTTTTGGCTCATTAGTGCAACACTCTCCAGCCACTATACACCTGCTCATTTAGCCAAACAGCAGCACAGTGCATAAAACCATGCAGCTACAGGCCAAATACTTAAATAGTAAAATATATTAAAAAAAAAAAAAAGGGCAGTTGAAGATTGGGAAAACATTGCCCAGTACAGTTTCAGCAAGCATGGTCTTCTGGTCCTCTACTGTTGCAACTCATTCACCTCAGTTCACCTCAGTTCAACATGTTCTGTTATGTTTTTCTGCTCACCCAAGCCAGTCTGTGACATGAACACAGGACAAAACAGACCCAAATGCAGGATGGCGAAATAAACAGGGTTTAATAACAAAAGAACACTAAACATGATACGGACTAAAGACAGGACAAGACAACAGTAGATTCCGTGCTGCACAAGGCAATGCGGCACAGTTATATACAGTAGACAGGGTAATGGCAATGGGAAACAGGTGTGTGGAAACGGAAGGTGCAGACAAGGGCGGGCAACTGTCAGGACTCAGCCTGGACTGTTGGCCATGTGCCTTTTGTTTACGTTCCTCGTCACGTGTCTGCCCCGCCTTCGTCTGCCCCTCCCTGTCTTCACACCTGTTCCTAATCGTGTCTCATTTTCTTTTTGTATTTAACTGTGCCGCGTTGCCTTGTGCAGCACGGAATCAACTGTTGTCTTTGTCCGGTCTAGTCTGTGTTATGTTTCATGTTTTTTCGTTATTAAACCCTGTTATTTTTGCCATCCTGCGTTTGGGTCCCTTTTATCCTGCGTTCATGACAGCAACGTACAAAAGTCTCTGCCATTGAATACATTAACCCTGGTTCACTAGCTTACATACTTAAGATACCATAAGTTTAAAACATTGTTCAAAGGTTTTTTTTTTGGTAACAAACAGGGAAAGAAGTGCTTAGTTGAAGTGTTTCATGAATAAGTAGGTCTTCAACCGTCGTTTGAAAATAGCCAGAACAGAAATGTCTTGTAGTATACTTGCCTCTTATCCTGAGAGATGGTGGAACTAGTCGAGCAGTGCTGGTAGATCGGAGGGTGCGGGGTGCAGTGCGAGGAATGATGAGGGCTTTGAGGTAAGTGATGAGGGCTTTGAGGTAATTACTAATTGGCATCACTATGATATTCAGATTTTAAAATATAAGTCTAATAACTTTTTATTTGATAAGACACATTAATAAATGATTAATAGACCACATGCACTATGAAAACATTAGCTACTGCACTTATTTCTGAATCCCTGCTCAGGTATGAAATGGTATGAAACATAAGATAAATGAGCTTTGCCATAATTCTTCATTACATGAAGGATCTTCTTCCATCTGTCAGTTGGCACAGGGGAATGGACCAGCATCCCCTGAAAGGGGCGTGGAATTGAGCACCATTGTCTCTCTGTACAATGGTGCGAGTGAAAGGCATTTGCAGCAGTCTTTGCAGCAGCTCCTGTCGTATCTATGGAAACAGAATCTGATCTGCATTTGTGTCTGTGCTTGGCCAAGATCATGGCAGTAATGTGGACCGGGTGGGGGGATTACCACTTGCGTCGCCAGTGTCTAACAAGCACAGTTCAGATAACAACTGATTCATTTGTCATCTTAAACACGACAGTGTTCTCAGGAGTAAGTGTGTTTGTGTGTGTGTGTGTGTGTGTGTGTGTGTGTGTGTGTGTGTGTGTGTGTGTGTGTGTGTGTGCACGCATTTGGATGTGTGTGAATCATCCGTACTCTCGCCTTTCAGTGCTTACTAACGAACCCACGGGATTAGGTTGGATGGTGCAGCTTGCTACAGTATGATGTCACACTGTGGAGCTGCATGTCTACTACCACAATGTGGCTTTAAAATACAACCGAGATGCACAATATTATAAAACAAAACAAATCTGAAATCCAGGCTCTAGACCTTTTCTTGCTTTTGGATCAATAAAATTCATTTCATGCCTTTCTGAGTGTCAGCTTCTAGCTATATCCTTCCAGTAATTTGAGAGCCACAGCCGCACCATGCCACTCAAGAATAAAAGCTCACGGGGCTTTTAGAGGAGAAAGACCCAGCAGATGGTTGGCCTCTCTGTGTGTGGAGGCCAAAAAAATCTATCCACATTTTACTTTCGCCCCAGACATTCATCCACCAAGACATTGGATACAATTTCACAACAGGGTCAGTGACGAGGAATCGGCTTCAATGAACTCAAAGGCATCTGCATGTGAAATTTCTGCTAACCAACTATAGAAAGTGACGACTTTAAGGCCAGGGATGTAGTGAAGCAATAATGATTCATGCCTAGGAATTGAAGATACTTTCCCAAAAACAATGTACAGTGTGCATGCGAGTAATAACTACTTTATGATTACACCTTTTATTCCTATAAACAAGAATCATTTATGTAATAATAATAATAATAATAATAATAATAATAATAATAATAATAATAATAATAAATGTATAGTATAAAGATAAATTTATGCTTTTCAAATCCACAGGCATATCCAAAATTTTCTAAATAAACAAATAAACAAACAAACAAACAAACAAACAAATAAATAAAATAAAAAAGAAAATAAAAAAGAAGGAATAAACCGTTGGGCTGTTGCACACCATATTGTAAGACCAACACACCATGTTGTATTTTAATCCCTAATTGTTTATGTAGAAAATAAACACATTGTACCTTGGTGCCACTGTAGAAATCATCGGCAGTGGAGGCGTTCATAAAACTCTCCTGCAGGTGAACGCTTGTGTCGATGCCCCCTGGAAGCACCAGTTTGCCTGTGGCATCTATCACCTTGGCACCACCTGGGATCATCAGCTCTTTGCCCACTTGCTGAATGATGCCATTCTCAATGTACACATCTGCTTCCTGGGTAAAGTCATCATTCACCACTTTTCCTCCCTTTATAAGGATGCGCAGTGTCGCTGGGCCAGCAGACATGATTCCACCTGTAAGAGAGCAGGAGAGATCAACTATCTTATGACTTAAATGGGTGTAATTTTGTTTTTCTACTAAATAAGCATCAGTTTATCTTTTTCTCAAAATTACCAAAATGAGCAAAAAGACTCAATGTAAACGAGTACAAGAACATTATCCAATGAATACTATTAACGAGTTTGAAAGCCAATTTTCCAACTTCCAGCATTCCTGGACAGTGAGACTTGCCTTAGAAAGATCTTAGACTATAAGACTCTATAAAACTCTATATAAAACTCTATATAAAATATAAAAACCAGGATTAAATCCACATGGTATAATCTCAGTTTGGCTTTTTAATCATTGTGATAATCATTGGCTTGGCCAAGCACTGCAGTAAAAGCCATATTATATGACTGTGTATATAAAACAGTGGAATTACTACATCTAATGCTATTTATTGCTAATGATGTCACCCACAGGTACAATAATAAACAAATCCCTTCAACTGGCAGGGCAAACAGCAGAGTCAGCCCTTATAAAAAAATCATGATGCATTGAGTCAGGGTGGTTCTGACCCAGATAGTACAGTGTCAAGTGAAGGGGTGTGGCAAAGCAGAGAAACCAAGGACCTTATGATTCTATTCAGCTGTGTAAGCCATAGTGCAAGCAGGATGAAGTCATGGAAAGAGGGTGCATTCCCATAACACCCCCACCGCCGCCACCACCACCACCACCAAAAAGCACTCTCTATGCCCCTGATTGGGTGGGTGGAGGGTATTCGAGGGAGCGGGTAGAGATGGGTGTATCCTTGTCTCTCTGTCTGAACTATATTAAGCAAGCAGCAGCAGTACAATACACATGCTACCTCCATGTCCTCTCCAAAGACCTTAGAGAGAAATTAGTCACACATTTGTTCCTCGCTACGGCTCATGCAGGCAAATTTTTCCCATGACCCACTTCTGATTCCAGCTTATTCTATGCAATACTACAGAAGCCCTTTTTAACACACACACACACACACACACACACACACACACACACACACACACACACACACACACACACACACACATTTCACGAACACAGCATAAGCAGTGGTTTATAGGTTGCCTTCACTAGAAAAAAATTAACACACCTATTAGTACTATGTGTAACAATCATGTATTGAACGTGCCATGTTTCCTTACTGACGCATTTTAATCTGTGGTTAAATCTTTATGTATGTTTTGTTTGCATTAAAATGTTCTTTTCCATGATGTGGCAAAGATTTATTTTTCCTCTAGATGGCAGGGAGAAAACTGAATGAGCTCTGTACTGTGCAGTGTGTGTGTGTGTGTGTGTGTATGTATGTGTGTGCATGTGTGTGTGTGTGTGTGTGTGTGTGTGTGTGTGTGTGTGTGTGTGTGTGTGTGTGTGTGTGTGTGTGCATTCCACATGGATGTTATGGAGCCCATCTCACACACAAAGAGGATGGCCAAGCCCTTTCTCTAACGGAGACACGGATGACAGGACGCTTAACACACATCCTTATAAACGAATATATTTGTAGTACACAACAGATAAGAACAAAACGTCCATTTTTATGAGTAACATTAAATCAGGACGTCCACATCGACTGGATGGAGCTTCATAAATCTTGTTTACAGCTCTATCGTTCCTGAGGTAAAACTAAACACTGCTACGTTTCAGTCCAAACATTTCTGATTAACATTACGGACAAATCGAGTGAGTAAATGCTGTCACAGCCGGACTGAGGGCGGATCTCCGGATGGAGACGGATATGAGTGTAGAAATGAACCAAGCCCTGAAAACAGGCTCGAGCCCTGGAGCTGTCACTCATCATCACCTAGGCAACGGCTTAGCGGCAGCAACAGCGGCAGATTTCATACGCATTCCATAAATGTAAGATGTATACTTAAACAGTATACGGCTTACCTCTTTTGTTATATTCCAAAAAAAAAGCAGTGTTTCAGTGGTGAGTGACGACAGCGCTGGGTGACACCCGCAGGCAGACGCAGGCAGATGCTCCGGCTGCTACAGCTTGGAAAACCTTACGTCCGCAGCATCCACACAGAGCGAGCCGTTAGCCGACCAATCACAAAGCAGGCATACAATGATGGATGTACCTGCAGCCAATCACAATACAGACAGGGAGTGGCCTGACACCCTCGGTATATACCATTGTGTCATCTCAAAGGGGGATGGGTTTTAATTCAGGCGTCTATTAGAGCTCATGTTTAGCTCTTTTAAAACAACAAATAATAAAAACAAATAAAAAATCGGCATTATTAATCATTAATGTGTATTTGTTACAGAAGTCGCTGATATCGGAATTAAATAGAAAACTGAAAGATGACTTGAACCCAGAACTGGACGTCTCTAAGTGCTAATGTTAAAATGACACCTGTAGTTACCTCAGCCGCTTTAATCATTTATCTGCATTAATATTTATACAAACCCATATTTAGACTTCACATTTAATAAATGGTTCTCAAGTCTTCAAGAGATGATTAAAAAAATAAAATATACAACACTACACAAATATTTCATAATAATAATTATATTTAACAAATATGAATTTAAAGAATTTAACATTACATTAGTTGAACTCATGTTCAAAAGACAAAAGACTGCAGCTTGTCATGTTATCATGAAATTAAAATCACTCTGTTCTGAAGATTTTCCTGTGATGGATTTTCCTGTGATGGAAAATCATCTCCTGAGATTCCAAAAAGCATCACCTTTTTTTTTTTTTTTTTGTAGTAGTAGTAGTAGTATTAAATTTGTAGTTGAGGGCACTGTGGCTTAGTGGGTAGCACGTTTGCCTCACACATCCAGGGTTGGGGGTTCGATTCCTGACTCCGCCTTGTGTGTGTGTGTGGAGATTGCATGTTCTCCCCGTGCCTCCGGGTACTCCAGGTAGAAAACTCCCTGAATAACTATTATTAGTTGATTTATACAACAATTGACAGATAGCAATAATTCTAATGTTGAGAATAAATGATTAAAATGAGTAAATTATTAACTAGTAAAATTTTGGTATCCAAGATTGTTCTCTCTTTGGCTTTTCAGTAAAACTTGCAATAAACGCTTGTGGCCACCACACATACTGTACACAACCTACAGAATAGATACTAAAAGAATGAGACTTGCCTTGTTAACCATGTTGGACTTCTTTTGAAATAGTTCATGAAAAATTACTTTAAGCACCCTGCATTTTATATACCTTTTTGTTGCAGCTCTAGTCGAATACTCAAGTTAAAGTTAAAGCCAAACATATCTCTAACATTTGAGGTACATGGAAAGTTTGTGTAAATTTGAGTTTCTTCCAAGCCATTTCTCCAAATATAAGCTCTTGGAAGGCCTGAGGTTTTGAAAAGGCAACCAGCAAAAAATCTTAAACTGTTTTGTTTAAAGAACGCTGGCAACCCTGCAATAACAAGAATATAGAATGGAAACTCTACTGAGCTTTAGTGTCTCCTGAGTGGGCTGTAAATGAATAACTTGACTATTTAAGGGGGGAAAAATTCTGCTGTTAGACGTGGTTCCTTTTCTCGAGTAAAAACTCAGACAAGTGAGAAATAACAGAAGCTGCTTTTTGCACAAAAAAACAATACATTTATTCAAGTGTTCTCCAGCACAAGTATATAAGGAGCCTTTTTTCTTAGTTCTGGGCACAAAACAGAAGAGAGAGGGAGTAGAGGTGGAGAATGACTGCTACATCTGCTGTACGAGCTGATCTCAAAATGAGAAAAGGCATGAAAACAGTTATGACACAGAAGAGGTCACACTAATTAACAGTGTCACTGAGGAAAGAAAATATGCAGAGCTCTCCAGAATTATTGGCACTATTCATGAAAATGAGCAAAAGTTAATATATAAAAAGAATGATGTGCAATATTTTGAGCTTAAACATACAGATATATAAATACATTTGTATAGTAGTGCAATTTTTTTCTTTAAAAAAAAAAGCCAGTTTCCAAATGATCAGCACCCTTACAGTGAATATTTTCTGTTGCCTGTCATGGTGAGAATAACAACACTGTGACTATTTCTGTAATGTCTGACAAGATTGGAGATACCTGGTACCCCATGCAGAAAGTTTTAAGGGTTTTTGTAGGGTTCAAACCCGAGAGTGGTCACTGCAAAACCATGATTTTGTAATGTTGTCATTTAGCCCAGCATGTTGTAGACAGGTCTGAACCTCTTGGCAACCAGGATTACAAATATCCTGATTCTCGTTGAGGATAGAATTCATGATGCCAATCTTTGCAAGATCCACAGACCAACCTGATCAAAAAACTGCCCCAGTGAATCACTGATCCAAAACAAGTTTTTGGGGTTAAATGATAGTATATATATCTTATCATATATACAACACACAATGACAACATTAGTGTAATGTTCTTTCTTGCAACACGTCCACCACAGCCTGTTGTTTTGAAGACATATTTTAACACTTAAAACTGGGCAAACACAAGAAAAAGTAAACTAATATGCTATTTTGAAACGGTTATGCTCAAATCTTAGCAAATGTTCAACAGTTTCAGATGTGTAAAACATTTGCCTGTGCTTAACTGCTTGTGTATTATATGCATATCTGATTAGTCAAACAACCACCTATCTCTAGTGTCTTTCAGGAAAAAACAAGACAAGACACAACAAGACAAGATAAGAGTACAGTTCTTTGTGACTGGGATCAAATGAAAAGTAAAGTAGGTTTCTCAAGAGTTTGTTTGCATTTATTAAAACATTCCTTGGATCTGTCAATAATTGTATAATGGTGGTACATATTTTTATGGGAATTTCTTTTATTTAAAAAAATAGCTCCAATGCGATTTTTTGCTAGATCAAAGATAAATAGCTATATTGGTTAAGTGGAAAAATTGTGTGAAATGTCATTTTTGCTCATATTTCAGAAGTGCCAGTAATTCAGAAAGACACTGGATATAGTGAGGATATACAGGAAATAGTTACGAAGGGGCCACCAAAGCCAAAAATATATAAAATAATCACTGATCTTAATTAATTAAAAAAAAGGAAAATGGAGGGCTGAATATATGCCACGGAATGTAGGACTTAAAAACAACGTTGCCTGGATAATAAGCAAGTACATGTTAACAGCAAGATCGATTGATTACAATTCTTTTCTTACTTCCCAATATGAGTACATGATTTTCCCACAGATAAGCACCAACTACAGCAAGATCTATTCTAAAACAATATAAGAATCTTTTCATCATTTTTTTTTCAAGTACAAAGTTAAAATGCCTTTGTTAATATATTTATATGAGAGAGTAAAATAATAGTGCTTTTCCAATACTAAAAGAAACATAAAAACAGTCATTGTCGAGACAAGTTTGTCCAAATAATACATTGTTTTCAATTCGATAAAATGTTTAGCACCTTTGGAAACACCTACAATCCCCCGTTTTAGTATTTATAAAAGAATTAAATGCAAATGAAAGAGACTGTTTTGTATGTAGGGCTGTGCAGTAAGACAGAAATGTCCATCTACTGTTTAAAATCATTCGTTTTCTTTCCCTGTTCAATGCATGACATACAAATCTGAAAATAAGTCCTCCCACCCCACTGCTCCATAGCTTATGTCAATTTGTAGGGTCGAAGTTATGTTAATTACCCCACTCTCTGCAATGTGAGACTTTTGATTCCATGATATATATTAGCACAGAATTATATTTGTACATCTCATAGGTAATTTTTTAAAAAAAACAAAAAAAACAAACAACACATCAACAAACATATTCTATGTACAAAATGTACAAAAAAATATGGGCATATATATCATTTAGAACCCATGTGAGGAGAAACTAATGAAAATGAACAAAAATTAAGGTATGTATGCAGAATAATGCCTTAAAAAATGTTTCAATTAGTCTTATGACAGTCGGCCAATTTCCAAATCTGTACTAAGCAGAATAATTTAAATGCACACAGACTTTTCCTATTATTCTAAACAAATTCACAAACTTATTGATAATATAGGGTTATGATAAAATAAGTTCAGCAAAGTTCATACAAGATTTTAGCCTTGTACACACAGTCTTGATTTTGACTGATATTTAAAAAATGGTCACTGCGATGTTCCTGGGATAGGGTCCGGATTGACCGTGCCCCTGACCAGGATAAAATGGTGGCTTTGATGGAGGAACTAAACATCACAATTGACAACACGAAAGAAGCATTTAGTTAAGCGCTAGGAAAGCGATGAGCTGACTGAATATCTAGAGAAAATACGTACTGTACGGCTCATATACGCACTACACTGAGAGCGGACTGTAACTTTCCTAATGTGGATTATTACGAAATATCACTGTAGCAGATGAGGATGTGGGAAAGGGTGGCTCTTTTTTTTTTCA
The DNA here is from genome assembly GCF_022655615.1 of Tachysurus fulvidraco. Classification (NCBI taxonomy): domain Eukaryota; kingdom Metazoa; phylum Chordata; class Actinopteri; order Siluriformes; family Bagridae; genus Tachysurus; species Tachysurus fulvidraco. Next base: position 10,182,819 of record NC_062529.1, read on the forward strand.
TTTAGCCTATTCACCAGAGTGATGGGTGAATTTCCCCCATCCTACTAACCCATTCTTTCACATCTATTGGCACAGCCCTACTGTACAGAAATAAAAAAGAACTACCTCATATATAATGCTAAGAGCATTTCACATCATAGAACATAACAAATTAAAAAAAAAGATTCACAAGAGTCAAGAAGAAATAGTCAAAAATATCAACGAAAATAAAAAGAAGTATACATATACAAAAGTGCTTGATATTGTTGGTAACACAGCACAAACAAAATTAGCTATAAAAAGGTAGAAGAACATTGTGAAGCCGCACCATTGTTAAAAGTGTTGCACCTGACTGAGGATAGCCTGCGAGAGGCACTGTAGAGAGCAGTTCAGCAGGCCAGGAGCAAAACCCAACACCGCCCTCCCTGCAACCGCCACGCACGCTAAGAGTTGTACAGTAATGATTCGATTCCGGTCTGTGTGACGCTAGGAACAAAAAAAAGTAGCTCAACACAGCCTTCAATCTCAAGGTAGAGAAGAGAAAAAAAAAATCACGGCCCATGTGTCAGGCCAGCAGGTTTTGTGTGTGCACAGATGCAGAAAACTGACCTCAGTGACTGCAAGGCTGAGGTTTACATAGAGCACCAGTAAAGTATTGTAAAAAAAGGCTGTAAAAGATACAAAATGAGATGTGGCAGACCTGGCTTGACAAACCTTGTTTTTGAGTCACGTTTTTTTTTTTAAACCCGGCTAATGGTCTTAAAGGTGACCACATCTAGTCTGAAGTAGTAGCACCACATGAGTTGCAATGTTTTTCACCACCTTGAAGCACCATATTGTCACCTATTACAGTAGTACCTTTTATTACCATTGTGTATAGAAACCATAAACAAAGAGGTATTTGTGACGTGGTGTTTTGGATTCTTTAAGACAGAGCTCCCCTGACATGGAAGAGAAAGACACCTTTTTTTTCGGATTTATTTTTTTTTGCTCTCGCCAAAGGCTCAGTTGCTAAGAAGAAAAGAAAAGGCGAGCTTTCAAGCAGCCCGTTCTACCTGTATCCCAACCTAGTCCGATTTACTGAAAAGTCCCTAACCCAGAATTTCTGTAAGTTACGTTGGTGATATGAACTATCTACTATTTTCCGCCTGCTTTTTTTCACCCCATGCTTTGTCTCTCAATGCCTTGATAGGAGGCCCCATCTCAAGTATAGCTTGCACATATAAATCAATTCAAATTCTGGATAACACTGCTAAAAAGTAAAATTAACATAAAAACAATTAAATAGAATAAAAAAAGAGTCAAATATTAAAAAAAAAAAAAAAAGGAATACCATGAAATACCTACTTTGATGTTTAGGTTGTAAATAATATACAAGGTTCTTGTTATTTCATACACCAGTTTGGGATTCTCGATTCTTCACTGCGCTGACATTCACACACAGGCGAAATACTCTTTGAGTGGTGCAAACAGGTGGCGGATGACCGGGACACTCCACGAGCGACCTAGAAGCCTCTGTCTCGCCAACCGACTCATGTTGGACACGTCTGTGTAGTGGACAGGAAAGCCAAATACCCTGAATGACAAGAATTCAAGAGAGAGAACGACTGGAATGAGGCTTCAGTTCTTCCCAGTGAAAGGCTGTGGCATGCTAAAGTGAACTTTCTGCAAAATGCCGTGTTGAACTTTGAGCTCAGTGTTAGTTTAACAAAATGAATCTAAATCTAATTTAATCAGTGACCTTAACATGAGTTTAGTAAACACAAATCAGCCCAACTGATTATCAGTGTGTCAATAGAATTGTTCTTAATTTTGTAATAACATTTTCTATATTTAATCATGCATCACATGTACTTCTTAACTGGCAAAGAAATGTCATTAAATAATTACAAAAACCTAGACATCTGTAAACTACCTACTTGCAAGCACCCTTCATATGTTCTTCAGAGTCATTTGATGACGATCGTTATACCGCAGCTCAGCTGCATTCTCAAATTTGATTGGTCAGAAGCCGTACAAAGTTTAATATAATACCTCAGACGATATTTCTAGTTATGACAACGTGGTGTGTTTATATTGGTGCTCTATTGAAACAATTAATTTGAGTGTACTTGAAGATGCTTCACATAATATGAAACATTTAATAAGGTGTATTTGTTAATAAGGTGTAATAAGGTGTGTAATGAGTGAACCATTCATTCATTCAATCATTTATTCATTTCCACAGTGTTCTTGGGCAATGCTGGCTCAACGGTTAAGATTCCAGGATATACTGTAGATCTGAAGGTTCAAGCCCCAGCGCTGCCATTGTTAATCCTCCCTGCTACATGGATGCTCTATCTATTCATTCATTTTCTGTAACCGTTTTTCCTGGTCAGGGTTTATTTAAAGCCTGGAAACACTGAATGTGCAGTTGGGAATACACCAAGAGGGGACACCTGTCCATCACAGGGAACCAAACACAGATGCATTCACAGACTCATTCACACCCAGGGGCACTTCAAATTATCCAAAACACCTAAGCATGTTTTGGGAAGTGAAAGGAAACTAGAAAACCTGGAAGGAATCTTCACACAGAAAGGAAATTCAGTTCAGTATCGAACTCTGGAGCTGTCAGGTGAAGCAAAATTGAAGTAAGACTGAGATTGAGTCTTGCAAATTTAGCATTTACCATTTAGAAGGTGCTTCATTTAAATTACTGTATGCAAAATGTAACCTTACTTGACCATTCCGAACATCTGTATATCTGGTAAACTGAGGAACTGTGTCATACCTCTCCATCTCAGTGCACCACAGGATGTCCTCTTTTTCATTCATGTAAACAGGGAAATGCTGATCTTTGCCCTGCTTTATGGAATTCGACCGAGTGGTGATGGTCCTCACTTTGTCGAACTGAAAAATAAAAAGTTTTTCAGTTTTGTTCAAAAGTATAAAACGTATAAAAAATTTGTACAACCCATGTCAGCTGAAGTGTTATACCTTTGCAGTCCTGCCATGTTCAAGACAGTCTTGCAGGTCCAGTTTGTCAGTGTACATGGCAGACATAGGTCTGTGTTGAGCAGAGACAGATCATATGAGTAAAAGTGTAGAGATGTGCTCTATTTCATATTAAGGAGAATCAGTGGAGAATGATTGAGGGCGTGTGTAGGATGAACGGAGGGAAGGTTTTGATATACACACTGATGCTTCCCTCACCATTCCATCCTGGACCAACCTGTTCATGCCAGGAAGGTTTCCCCAGAAGTAGCGAGCACGATGAGCAGCAGACACCTCCTTTGCGTCTATCATCACTGGGTTACACTGTTAAGATTAACAGAGATAACAGGCATTTGTGAAGAAATTTTAGTAAGTCAAATCTGTAAAAACCCATGTTTCCATGATGCTGAACTTGTGCTAATAATCTAATATAAGAACACAAAAAAATATAAATATATGTACATAAAAAGGCAAAAGAACTGGATGTAGGAATTAAAGAATAAATATACTTATTTTATACTTACACAATACTGGAATATTTGCATAAATATAAAAAATGTACACTGTTTTTATTTTATCTTGGGAACAGCATAGGAACAATGTGGATTATTTTGAAGCTTAAACAGACACAGTAGGCCTGTAAACCTACCACTTGGTGGCAGCAGAGAAAGGGTTTATTACTCTCTGCTGAGAAACATGTAATACATCGTCACACAACTTGCCAGTCAGAGAACTCTTCATAAAAATTAAATCCTCATAACCTGAAACCTTTTTATATTTGTGTGTTTCTGTGTAAATAAGTCTGTGTCGTGAGTATAAGCAAACACACACCTCTAAAAAGCGAGAGATGTCCCTCTTGTCACTGACACCCATGGCCACTACGTTCTCAAAAAGCCAGAAGAAAGGCCTGTTGTCTCCTTCCTTAGGACGAGCTTCATGTAAAAGCCGGTAAAACTCAAAGAACAGCCTTCCCGTGCCCTCTAGTGTGAGTGCATGTGTGTGTGTGCGTGTGTGTGTGTGTGTGTGTGTGTGTGTGTGTGTGTGTGTGTGTTGGGGTGGTGGGGGGTAATAAGAAAATAAGGAACAAAAAAATTAAGGTTAGACTATCCAGATGTACTGCTAGTGCTTTACAATGGAATGGAGACAATCATCCAAAAAGAAATACAAACTAACATTAATGTAAAACATTCAAAAACAAATGTATTCAAATTATTGATTTTTGCATGCAGTATGATTTTACCGTAGAGACCTTTCCGTGCTGGATTAACTATAGACAGATCGTTACAGGGGCTTCCTCCAATGACAAGATCAAAAGGTCCCCACTCTTGTATCTGTGACAAAGGAAAGAGACGGACAGAGAAAGAATAGAATCAAATTCATATTCAAATTTTGTTGGTCACATAAACAATCATACACAGAATGGCATGCAGTGAAATGCTCGTTTCGACCGGCCGAGTCATAAAAACGAAGTAAAAATAGACTAAAATTAGAATCATGATAAAAAACAGGATTTTAACTGTACTTTTATAAAAGGAGGAAATATAGAATAATGATATACTGTATGCAATTTTAGAGCCTAAATGCAATATATGATGTATATATCTTGTGCAGACAAGTCCAGAACAAGTCTAAGTGTCTAACTGGAACAATTGAGGGTTAAAAATATCTTCTTGTATAATAAATGAGCTATATAAATTATACAGTTCTTTCAGAAGCAAATTTCCAGCAGGTTAACTCACGTGTTTGCGTGTGACGTTCCTCACGTCACCAACGTACATGATGCGTCCATGGTGCCGCACAATACCGACAGTGATTGAGTCCTCACATATCTCAGAGGCGATGTAGCGCTCCACCTGAATGCCTAGCTCCTTTAGCACCAGCAGCCCTATGTACACACACACACATACACACACAGCAAGCTGTCACAACAAGAGAAATTTCCCCATTGTGGGACAAATAAAGGTACTGTATATCTGAACCCTGCTTCCCAAAACAGTCCAGATGCCTTAGCATTACAGAAGTACATTTTTGTACAGAGCAGCACTTGTACAGTACATTATAGTACATTGTTTTGTGCTTGTTATGCAACTTGGGAGAAAAAGATACTATTTTTGGAATCTAAATGCAAAAGTATTTCTCTTTTGTGCAATGTCATATAAAAACAAGAACTGAACAATGGGAAAACATACAATTCCATATGCACTTTATTTTGTAGATGTTTACTATATACACTTAGATTACATATAACAGTGTCCTTAAGATGCAGTCATGTCCAATAATACGTTAGTCTTTAAACAGGAATGTAAAGGCACTTTAAAAAGATGGCTGTAATGTTGTAAGCACAACATCCTGCTTATAGCGGGAAAACGAGAGGAAGCGGATTCTCCTTTTACTGTACCTGTAGCGATTCCATCAAAGAGTGATAACACACGGATAGGCTTTCTCTTCTCTGCCAAAACAGGAGGGTAGAGCTTCGGAGGTTCCTGAGAGAGAATTTATATGATTGAAAGGGAGGAGAGAAGGATGGAGAGCGAGAGCGAGAGAGAGAGAGAGAGAGAGAGAGAGAGAGAGAGAGAGAGAGAGAGAGAGAGAGAGAGAGAGAGAGAGAGTCAAGAGTGATACTGCTCAGTAAAATGTAATGGCAGTAAATAGACAAAAAGAGGGAGTCATTGTTGAGGCCCTGTACAGTGATGAATCAAATGATGTATATATGTGGTGGGCTCATACAAATTTCAGAAAAAGCATAAGTAACAAACGATAAATATGAGCAGGCCCTGGAATGGCACAACAGAAAAGTGTTCACCGTATTTAAGAGAGTAATTTTTTCATGCACTTTGTCTGGAATGAGTGGCATGCTCTCTCTCCTCTATCAATCACAGCGACACGTACACTATCCAGTGTGAGCAGTGATTCAAAAAGATGTGGTTGGCTGGCTTCATGTGCCTTAGTGGTGCCTCATATTGTAAGCTGTTATATGATAAACTCTGTTTCACTCTGAATGATAATTATATTTGAACACTTCTGACTTGCATTGTTACTTTGACAACCTCAGAGACAGGGGGAAAGTCTCTTCCAGTGAAGAACGTACGTATACTAGACTCTACTTTTCATTAAAAATGGTCTTACACGGTCAGCAACATTTTCAATCAGACTCCAAACATTTACTAATTTCCACTGACATTAAGTTTTATTTCATGTCAAGTCCTTCTATGTGCTGTTTTTAATTATTTGGGTTTGGGAGCTGTGCCAGTGAAGCTTAGCAAGATCTTATTAAATTTAACATCTTTCCGGTTTATGTATTTGTGGAATTTGATCAGATAACAGAGAAAAACAAAGCCTTAGAGATAAAGGTTCTAATATGGTACACCAAATGAATTTACAAGCTGTTTAGTAAATTAAAAACCTCTTTTAATTGAGTTAATAAAAAAGAGCTACTTTCTGTTGTTCCACTAGAGGGAAAAAGAGGGCAATACGATTCCTTTCATAAGCAGGCTGGAAATCCGACCCTGTGACTATGTTTCTTTTGCAGCATTGGGGTGAATACTTATGCAATCGCTTTTATGTTCTTTATTTCTAAATCATTTTGCAAACTATATTGCTTCCCAAAATTCAATATAATGGATTATTTAGTGTAGACTAATGGTATACACAATAAAGTATGCATAAAGTATATCTGACCATAAGCCCTATATGTGGGCCTTTTGCCATAAATAATGTTGGAGGCATGCAATAGTCTAGAAGACTTTTGTATGCTGTAGCATTACATTTTCCATTCACTGGAACTAAAGGGCCCAAACGTGCCTCTTGACAATGCTCCTGTGCACAAAGCAATGTCCAAGAAGGCATGGTAAGTCAATTAGCTCACTAAGAGGTACAAGAGGTACTTTAACAGAGCCTTGTGCTCAGTGGGATTGAGAAGAGGGCTCTATTCAGGCTACTTATTTAAACCATGCCATGTCCTCATGGACCTTGCTTTGTGTACAGGGGCAATGTCAATAGCCCTGTCTGAGCTAATTAATGCTCTTGTACATGAAGCAGATCAAATATTTAAAGTCAAACTTATAGAAAACCTTTCCAGAAAAATTAAGGTGGTTATAACGGCATTATGGCTGCTGGAGTTGTAAAATGCAATGGACAGCTGTCCACATACTTTTAGCCATGTAGTGTGCAACACCAATTTTAGTGGCACTAATGCATGCCACGGTGCACATATAGTATAACCTTTTTTTTTTTTTTTTGGTGTGGCATGTGGACTCTGATGTAAAAACCTTGCATTCCACTGTAAGATTAGTATTTTAAAATGGGTTAACAAGACAAAAATACAGCTGTTCTCTTAATAAGCGTGCTCTCTGTAAAGAGTCGTCTGGTTCTTTAGCCACCTTAAAATGTGTCACAAATATGTCTTTTTTCCAGCTTCTGATCTACGTTAACTCACCCTATTCCCATTTAACTGCCCTGCACCTGCACATACTGCCAGTAAGTAATAAATAAAGGTTTTTCACATTAAATCGCGTCAGTAACTGAGGTCCATTATTTGGTAATGGAGAACTGGTCAAAGTACTTCCCTGACCATAAATTTGAGATGAAGTAAACAATTTCAGAAGCCCTTAAACTGTCTGCCCTACCTCACTGCTGCACAGGTGGACCATGAAATGGTCCATAAAGAAATCGTCACTTCACCCCATACCTGCACTCCAAGCCTACACATGCTAATCTTATTAGAAAAAGCTTTTCTGGCATAGTTATGGACTGTTTATGTTTACGCAATGAAGTGACAGCTCTTTGAATTTAAATTTTCTTTATATCACTTTATGTCCTCTATGACTTTCTTATTCTTTTCACCCAAATATGCAGATGATACATGATGCAGTACCCAGCAAAACCTTTTTCATAGAGTTTCATAAGGCGCAACAATTTCTTTCAATTGCATCACAGCACACTGTTCATTAGCTATTAATCCAAAACCTTTTTAATGAGATAGCTTGTCATACAAGTAGGCAACACTTACAAAATCCTGATCGTGGTTGTTGGCAAAGAAGTGCTGTAGGCGACTGGGCCAGTCAGTCCGGCGTTCCAGTAGCCCGAACTGAGGCTTCTGACCACACATATAGCAGTTCCAAGGATCCTCATTTATAGCAGCTTGTGCTGCACCGGGCCCAACTAGCAGATCCACACACTCTACACAGAAACACCTGCAAACAACACAGTCCACTAAGTCCATTAATACTGACAGCAGTTTGTAGGTTGTGCCACAGTCAGAATATATACTCTGTCTACTACAACAATGGTGTTATAATTATGTCCAATCTTATCCTTAACATTGATATCAACTAATCTAATTGTAGTTGTTAGAATTAGGGATGCATTAATACCAATATATATAAAATAAATAAAATAAAATAGAAGTATTACAGCACAGTAGTTAAATTCGTTCTTGCCATATCCCAACTTTGGAGGTTGGTGTCAGAGTGCAGGGTCATGATACAGTGCCCCTGAAGCAGGGAGGGATAAGGTCCTTGAACCCTGATCCTCAAAACGACAAGTCTGAAAGATTAGGAGGTTAAGGCTCTGACTTGTCGTTTTGAGGATCAGGGTTCAAGGACCTTAACCCTCCCTGCTTCAGGGGGCACTGTATCATGACCCTGCACTCTGACCCCAACCTCCAAAGTTGGGATATGGCACGAACGAATACAAGTAGGCAACACTTACAAAATGTTCACTACAATCGCTGCACTAAGAAGTAGTCAGCAGGCATTCCTACTACCGGTTGCCAAAATGTTTCAGTGGGTGACACAACTGGAATTCATAATCAATTTTCTTGCCTTTAAAATGAAACATTCTGGAGGAAGATTTGGGGATTGCATATAAATTCAACAATGTATATCATATCATGTCTTAAGAGGTGAAGGAGAAGTGCTCTTTGCCAGGAATCATGAGTGCTCTACTGTCTTCAATTCCATTACACTTCACTGCATGTCACTCATATTTACCAGCTTTGTGGCATTGTCACTACCACTCATATTGCTGGAAGTTGGCAGCTCTCCTTGAAAATGAATGACATCGGGTCATGTACAGTAGCTGCTGAGAGCCGCTGTACGCTTCAACACCGTACGGACACCAAAATCTAATACTGTATGCCGTGTGCAATCTCCCCTAGGGTAAGTTGCCATGCTAATGAACAGAAGACACAAAATGGCTGAGATCCAGATGTATTTCATCATTACTTTTGGCAATCAAATCAAAAGCAGACTGCCTTATTTTTAACAAATCCATCACACAATTATAATATAACTTAACTTAATTCTATTATATATTTGAAGTATCCGTATCGAACAGTGTGTAGCAGTTGTACCTGCAGCAGTTATTGTTTCCACACATGAGCACCTCCCTCCCTCCGCAGCAGATTGTGCAGTAAGACTGGTATCCGTCGTCGTCGTACTGATACGCACACTCCAAGAAGCAGTTCTGTAACACAGCGGCATTGCACTCTAATGAAAAACAGCTGGTGTTGGGTCTGTGGACAGTTTATCTAATGCACAAGCGTGTAGCATATTGCTTATTTTATTAGATGACTATAATAGCATTGTTGATGAAATTTACTTGTATGTAATACAGTATCAAAATCTACTATGCGCTTTTGTATGAATAATTTTGGAAAAGGGTCAGAGTGAATCTAAGCCAGAGAATTAATCTACACTTTAAAAGAAAAATGGTATTCTTTGTCACTGGGGTGGTACTTGCAAGCTTTTTCGATTTTTTTTTAGTATGTATGTAGATCTTACTAAGAAAGTGAATGTAGTTTGCTACATAATAGCTTCATTTGTTTGTACATTGTTGTTAAAATGATATAAAAAATGATATATTTTTTAAATTAATAATTGAATTTTTATCTCATTTTCTTTTTATTAAAATGACTGTCGTGTCACTTCTCGTAAAGGTTCGTGTGCTCGTTTCTTTTGTAGAGAGTTTACAGAGCCTCGTCAAGGGTAATTCAATGTACAGTCATTTGTGCATATGACAAATAATACGACTCTGACATCTGCAAAGGAAAGTTACAAAGGTAAGATGCACCACCCCTGAGACAAGAGTAAGTCCTGTTTAGTAGCCTGTATTTCCTTATTTGTGGCTGTGCACCAGGCTGATAACAAGCTGGTTTGTACCTTACAGCTTTGGCACATTCCACCACTGAAGAGTGGGTGTTCAAGGGAAACATTCAGGGTTCCACAGGAGATGCAAATGTCTATGAGAAAGGAAGAAGAAAGTAAGGCTTTGTGTGGTTTCAGTGTCTTGATGCTGATTTAGACTTCTGGAGAATAAGTGTTTGCATCATTGCATTGCAATACAAAGAGGGGGATCCTGAGTAAACATGGCATTAATTATGGAAATTATGCATGGTTTGTCTCTAGGTTGCTATGCATCGGCTGATTGGCCAATTGATCATTAACTTTTTCTGAAACAGAACTTCTACACACTACAGTATCTTGTTCTCTGAAATGCTTTTGGAAAGTGGGGACTGGTAAAAACCTTAAAACAGCTTGCGACAGTATAAAACTCTCCATGAACATCTCCGTTAAAACCGCTGTGTGAATTTCCCAGACTGGTGTCTTTAATAAAAAGCTCCTCTCCTTGATTAAATATTCTGAACACCGAGTTTGTTTGAACACGGGCAAGTTTTCTGCCTGTGTTTTTATATTTGCCTTACACATGCTGATAAGATCAGATTACTTTGTTTACATTACTATAATGGATTTGTTTACAGAAAACTACAAGCATGATGCTGTGATAATATTTAAATATATTGTATAACGTTAAGTTTAATTCTGCTGGATAACACACTTTTAACAGACTCCCAGTAAACACAAAAGCATCTCTCAATCAGTAATTGACAGAACTGTTGATTAAAACACGAATTAAGAAGAGTAATATTTCTTAATTTAAATTCCAATATTCAATTAAATGTTCACATGGTATATGATGAATCATACATGATTTATTTTTCCCACCACAAATTTTCAAAACAATGTTATGCCCATGCTATCTTCTATTTATTATTCCTATAGTTAAACACAGGACTAAAATAGTTTTGGTCCGATTTTACTATCTACAGTAATACAGTAAATGTTGCTGTGGGTCATGCAACGGTGCCTACTAGAGGACATGCTCTCGTTATGTGCGAGTATGAATCCTTCATGCAGTTCAAGAGTTTCTGCAATATGTCCAACTGTGCACAAAGACATATAAATCAGCCCCTCAGAGTTCATGGAAAACTCTCTAGTCAGCAAACAGTATCATAAATAAATACCTTCGATATTCCTGCACTTCTGCCGCACTTCATACACAAGCCTCTCTGAAAAAAAAAAGCAGATCGGTACAGGTAATTAGGATTATATGATTCTCTGTTTGACGTAACAGCCTAATGTTTTCCTTGAAGAGCTTAGCGGTTGAGGCTAATAATCCTGATTAGAGGCGTGTGCTGGTGTGAGAGGTTTTGTGTGTGTGTGTGTGTGTGTGTGTGTGTGTGTGTGTGTGTGTGTGTGTGTGTGTTTGTGTGTATGAACTCGATGAACTCCTTGTATGACTCAGTGAGCGATGGCTCACCTCGGGTTCTCTCATCGACGATGTCTTTCACCTTGGGCTTTTCTGTGGCTGTGCTTTTACGAGGCCTTTTAATGGGTGGGGGTGCATAGGCTGCGGCCTCGGGCTCCACCCACATTTCCGGGTACACTTCCTTATATGGGTTGCGCTCCTCTATGTAAGGCCAAGTCAACAAATCAGATTCATCAAAACAGACTGAAGAATCATATTGGGAACAACAGAAAGCTGGTATGTGAATGAACCTGTGAGTGAATGATGGTTTTAAACCTAGAGCATGTATGGTATGTACTTGGGTAAGATAAAAACACTAGATCAGTGTTGATGCTCACTAAAAGCTCAAAAAAACATTACACAGTGCATAATACAGTGCCACATCTCTCATACTGTAGAAACCTGTTTGAAGTTTTGATCAACATACAGGTTTAAAAAAAAAATACAACAAATTCTCAGCATTTGGCTCCAGGTATGTGTCTTCACTTGTACAGGAATGTCTTTTAACCATGTATTTCCCATAATCCCTTTCAAAACAGCAAGGCAGTAAGGTTTACCTTCTGGAGGTTCCAGGCCCTTGGGGCCAGTGGGCTGGAATCCTGTCATGGCCCATTCAATCATCTGCTTGTTCTGAATGTCCACCGACTTACAGGTGTCGGTGTCGTCACTCTCAGGACAAGTGAGGAATACTTTTCCTGCTCTACTGCTGGCTGCCTGAAAATATCATTTGAACAGACAGGTGAACGTGTCACATTAACACTAAACACTAAACCCAGGTTCATTAACAGTTCCATAGCTAAACGCACTCTTGAGAGTTTAAAGCTGTACCTGTAGCACCTCATAGATGGCTTTCTTGTACATTGGCTGTTTGTTGTAAGTTGGCTGGTGAAAAGCACTGCAGAAGGAACTCAAAGGCAACAATTTCTCAACACAGACCTAAAAAACAAGGAATATTTTGAATAAAACATCAACAGACAGCGAAGAAACACTAATTGGAAATATTGTCCTACAAGATTTCAAATATTTTTTACTGAAGATGAATTAATGTCATTGATATGACCAGTGATACTGTACATACCACAGAGAATTTGCTATCACCAAACCACATAACCCATCTGGTTCCCTCTGCAGCTCGGCTCCGGCCGGTCATCCACCAGGAGACGATGCGCCCAGGCCACCAAGAGAAACCGCGCAGTTTCCCCCACACTAGCTCACCAATGCCAAAGCCTCTGCCATCCTGTACATAGCACACAGACCTCATCATCCAGTCAGTAGTTTGTGTAAATCCTGCATTCTACTGTGGCTCTGTTTTTTTTGCTAAGCTTTTCATCATTACTATAGAGTACCAAGACACTGTTTAACCACACATATCATTCAACAGCAGCTTTTTCGGGAGCACATGGCAGAAAGCCATATCTCGAGAGACGTAATCACTTAGAAGTGCTGGTAGGTTTTGATCTAAATTCTGTTCCAAAATGAGATACTTTAATCCACACTCGTTCCAATTTGTAATTCTTTATCAATTTTGGCACTACCTCATACTCTGCCTCTGTGTCGGTGGACTTTGGTGAGGTCTTATCTCCGTCCCCAATAGGCACTGGCTCTGGCGTGGTGGCCACAGTAGGGGATGCTGGGTCTGTAGGCTGTTGCTGCTGGGCTGGAGGCTGTTGCTGGGGTGTAGGCTGTATTTGTGGTTGTGGTTGTGGTTGAGCTTTAGGAAGAGCCTGGGTCAGTTGTTGCTGTTGCTGTGTTGGTGGTGGTGGCGGTAGTGCAGTGGTCAGTGGGCTGTTGATGGTGCCACAGGCCATCTGAGGCTTGACCTCTATCTCTCCGTGCTCCTCCAACAAATTCATTATGGAAACCAGTTTGGCCTTCTTCTCTGCCTGCAGCACATGGGACAGGAGAAGAGAAGAGAAGAGAAGAGAAGAGAAGAGAAGAGAAGAGAAGAGAAGAGAAGAGAAGAGAAGAGAAGAGAAGACGAAGAGAAGACGCGGCTCCATGACAATAATCACTAGGTCTGTTTACAATACAGTAATCCAAGATGCCGAAGCAAATATTTTCAGTCCTCTTGATTAAGAGTGAGCAACTCCCTTTTGAGACCGAGGAAGGTTAAAAAAGTTTATATGGAAACAATCCCCCTAAACAGAAATCCATTTGTGGGCCCTTTGAAGCTATGACGTTTTTGTTGTGGTTGAGGTGCACGGAAAACAGCATGGTGCAGAGTTCATTGAGTTTGTCGAACCGGACTCATTAGGTCAACAACAGAGGAAACAAGCCAAGCCGTGACTTAAGCTGCTCACAGAAAATTCCCAACAGCTGTGCACATTCTGCAACCTCTGAGTGTGTGTGTGTTTCTCTGTTTCTCGCTTTCTCTTTCTCTATAGTTTAGTCACTCATGTGAATTTTTTTTTATAGCTGTATGCTTTTCTGCTGCCAGCAACCGACACCACCTCGGGTTTCACTCACCGCAGAGGTACATTGGCCAAGGCAAGTTTAAAAGAAAGAAGAAAAAGGCATTTCTTTTTTTTCCACCCACTACATACAACAAGCACTAAAACTGGCACTGTTTGCAAAGCTGGGCAAAAAAAGTTATATAACTGTTGGTGGATAATCAGTTTAGTGTTACGCTATAAATACATGAATACTAACCTTTTACTGAAGCGAATCTATTCTAAGAAAAATGAAACATCCCTTAGCAAAAAAAAATAGATTTTCTAACAAAACTACAATCATTGGAATCCCTGTATTTACTGTAATGCTGTATGACCTGCCTTTGCCAAAATAAAACCAAGTCCCTATAAAAACTGATGAGATTAGAGAATAGAAACAGGAAGCTGAAATTGTTCCTCTCCAGATCCTCTAGGGGTCAGATAGCAGGGTAGATTTGTAACAAGCTTGAATCTGATATCATTTTGTGTGGATTTGGATATATGTTTAAAATCATGGTCATGCAGATAATCAGCCTCAAACTCATCACAAATCCTTGACCATACTTCGTTTTACGCCAAACCACTTTTGAGTGTTTATTGCCATGGTGCTTTATTTTTGTCTCCTCTGACCACAGAACCCCGTTCCAGTAAAAAGTTCTAGTAGTGTCTAATAAACTACAGGTGCTTCCATTTGTGGTTAGAATGAAAAAGCTTTCTTCTGGCACACCTTCCAGATTGTTTGTTAGCATGGAGGTGGTGTATAATTGTAGACTTAGTTACCCCAAAAATTATTTTGTAAATCTGCTTTCGAAAAATGTCTGAATTTAAATAAACTAGCATATAAATGGGAATATTATTCTTACATTCAAAAGATTACATTTCCTTAATAGGAATTTCTAGACAATAGCTGACAAGGGTTTCTTGGTTGGAGTTGACTGTATATTTACAATCACACAGATCCACAAGGGGGAGTGAAGCCTGGAGCATTGCATTTAACTCCCAGTCAAATTTTGGACACACCGGCACACAGATTTTCTTTCTTTTTTAATTTTTTTTTTTTTTTTTAATTCCTCTATTTTAGAATAACATTAACATTTAGGACATTTAGCAGACACCTTTATCCAGAGCGACTAACAGTTATCTCATTTATATGACTAAGTAATTGAGAGTTAAGGGCCTTGCGCAACGGAATTTAACCTTCTGAGCTAACCACTAACAACTGAGATAAGACATGGGACAGCACATATTGGATCAAAACAATTTTAGTGGTTTCTCAAGTGGTTAAGGCTCTGGGTTGTTTATTAGAAGCTTCAGGGACCCTGAACCCTCTCTGCTGCATCATGGCTAACCTGGTGTTCTGAACCCAACCTCAAAAGCTGGTATGAGTAAAGAAAGGTATATATCACTGTGCTGGAACGTATACGTGACAAAAATAAAGGCTTCTGATGATGAAGCTTTGCACACTTTTGGCATGTTCTAACCCGGTTTCACGCGTAAGCTTCACTACAGAGGCTTTGTTTGTTTTTTTTAAGTCCGGGGACTTGTTGGCTAGCTCCTAAATTCTACATTAAATTGATTGTTTGGAAAAACAATTCAATTTTAATGTCAAAACTATGCATTAAGTAAATAAATTGCCATTAAATGTACGATATAAGTTTGTCTTACATTTGTTCAATGTGGGGGATGAACAAATTGTACCCACGGTCCATTATCAAAATGTCTTCAAGATGCCATGAAAGTAAAACTATGTTTTACCTAGTGAGAGACAGAGACACAGAGAGAGAGAGAGAGAGAGAGAGAGAGAGAGAGAGAGAGAGAGAGAGAGAGAGAGAGAGAGAGAGAAGAAGAAGAAGAAGAAGAAGAAAAAGAAGAAAAAGAAGAAGAGGAAGAGAGGGGGTGATAATGTGGAGTAGAAACATGTGGCCTCAGCTTTAGTTTATAAATATCTGTATAGCTTCCCTGGCTGCATCAAAGCACTAGGCCATGTGCTCTAAAATGTCTGGTAAGCCCTTAACAAAGACAGAAAGTTTTTGTGAGTGGCTTTGTCTGTACATGTGCACATATATTGGTATTATATCCCTAAAAATTCCTGGTTACTCAACTCAGGTAGGTGCAACTTAATGTATTGAAAGGGATCTGACGTCTAAGCCGTTATCTAAGCCAAATATTTGCCAGGGCTCCCTGTACTGAGTGAGCCTCCTAGACTGTTCATTACTGTTCAGAATGTACAGAATTTATAGCTGACACAATAAACCACACCTACTGTAGAAAGAGGAAAAAAACACAGACTGACTAAAGTTGCACTTGTTATAGAAAGTCTTGCATTAGGAAAATGACACCATTTTGTGGGTTGCTGCCCTAAGAACAAAGGATGGGGGAATTTGGCAAAAATAGACAGAAGAATCTTTATCTTGCCCACTTTTTTCTGTGGATGGAGGAGAGGTGTTATTTATCTAGAAAATGAACTGAAAACGAACACCCCCACCGTTTCCCCAACTCCCAATGCTCACAGAACTGGAGACTAAAGAGTAAAGAGTGAGGTGGCTATAAGAAGTCGGGGTTTGTTTCTGGACATTTTCCCAGTAGTAAATGCCCCCTTCTCATGGGCCTCACTGCGGGAAGAGTTTGACTCTCCAAATCACAGGGGAGGAGGAAGGGAAGCATGGTGGGTGGAGGGTTATGAAAGTACAGTACAATACAGTCTTTATCACTTATATATACACACACAGTACTGACAGCTTTGGCAATACCAAGGCATCTGTTCCACAGGTCGTGTGCGAGACAGAAAGCAAACGAAGGCTTCGTCTGTGTTGCTTGATCAGCTAGTAATCATTACTGATGCCATCACGAACAAAATAGATCAATCCAAATTAGCTTTAGATTTAGTCAGCGAGTCATTTTTCCCACACTACGCTCAAACACATGGTGGAGACTTATCGTCATGCAGTGTCTTGTCTTTTTGTACTCATGGGCCAGAACCAATGATGAAAAACACAAAAAACGCAACTGGGGCAATCAATTGTGATAATGGAGTCCAGCCCGTTCTTTGGATGAAAAGAATATCCTAAGGCAATACCACACATACACATATACACCCACACCCACACTTTTACATTTATCCTGAATGAGCGCTACATCTAACACAATTTGTGTCTCTAAAAAGTAATATTAGTGGCGGCTACAATGGATTTTAATAAAGACAAATAGCACGGAACTGAAGTATACTACACATTAAGCTTCTGGTCTGTTCCACTTAGAGGTCACAGCACAGGCCAAAAGTGGTTTCTACTATAGATAGCAGCTAGTCATATAACTGCACTACAGAAAACCACAGTTATTTATAGATGATGGATGAAATAGTGATAGCAATGACAAAGAAAATGAGCAAACATTTCTGCTCACAGTCAGAGTCACTAAAAGGAAAAACGAGACGAAACCGCTCACATTCAAGAGTGAACGTATCTGAAATATCATGTTTGGCTCTAACATCCAAAGAGACAACAATAATTATTTATATAATACACATATTATGTTGGAATAGTTCAAACTAATTATTGCTTCACATCAACCAAATCACACAACAATTAAAAAATGTCTCATTCTTCTTGTTGCTTTGTAGAAGTTAGTAAAGTGAGTAAAATGTCTAGAAATACTTTAATTATCTTACATTCATGGCAGTCTTAAAAGTAAGAAAGTAAGGAATAAAAATGGATAATAAAACATGACATGGCATGCTGTTATAGGATGATAATCAGTGCCTGGGTGCTGTGACGCTGATGTACTGTTACCATCCTGAAGTCGGTTCTTTTGAACAGAGTGGTTAACTTGGCTCTCGCCACATGGATTTGTTCCATTTTAATCTACTAATGAACATGTTTGTATCTTTAATTGTTTAGAGTAACATTTAATTGCTGATGAGCAGCTTGTTTGAGTAACAAGTTTAAGTCCTAACATCATATACATTAACAGCAGCCATATAGTCTCCAGAGTCCATCACCAGCCTTGAAGATAACAAGCTTGAAAGAAAAGCAGCTTTTCATGTTACAGAGAAACCATAAAGCACTAACCATCTATCTACTTTTTTATCTACAGAAACGTTAACATTAACGTATTACGATGAGCTCTGTAATATAAACCTATGATCTGAATTATAGCTGGCTTTTTTTTCCACAGGCAATTATCAATATGACAAAATTAGTGAGCAAACACCAGCTACTACACAACATCAAACAGGTCATCTATGCAAAAGTTTGGAACAAATACAAGGAGGAAGCCCTTGACAGAACTGTTTAATGCTTCCTCAGGCAGTGTGAAATTGAAAAGTGACATTCCTGCAGAATATGAATTGCCATAATCATCATCATCATGTGACATTCGCATTTATTTTGACATGACCTCTATGAGGGGCTGAACAATGCGCCCTCACTTCTTGGCCTCTGGAGAGCACAGGACTGACGATGCATCTGGCCTCCATTGTGGAATGTCCTTAAAAGAGCTCCAGCAATTAGGAGCCTTACAGAGGTCAGCCATGCAAAAAGAAAGCAAACCCAGCACAATTAAAGAAGCTTTCTCAAACACCCGCTCTTTATTTTCTATTCTCCCAGCACTGAATTATTATTATTTTTTTTTTTTTAAATAAAATCTTTTTCTCACTTCAAAACCTGTTATTTCACTAATAACTGCTTATTAATTGTCAAAATATTAGGCTTAAAAGAGTCAGGCAGAACTAAAAGCCTGGTAGTGTTTGTGCTGCTAGCCTTGACCCACAGCCCTGGCAGTGCGCATACGCCAGGCAGGTTCACTGGGTTCGTTCTCGCATTAGCATATTCTTAAAAAGACAGGCACCACATTTCTGTTTCAACACAAGCAAGGGTGAAAGATAATATTTACTAACTTAAACCATTCTGTCCTGGAATCCAGAGCAAGAGACAAGCTTATCAGCATTTCCTAAATGAACAACAACTGCACTAAAAGACATATTCTTTACCAAAAACTGACATTCAGCAGAAAATATATGAATACTTTGGAGCCTGTTGCTTTAAAAAGACACAAGAAAGAACACATAATCAAGCAGCATGTAACATCTAAACTTTTGAACGGTTTTATGCAACATGGCTGCAGACAATTTGAAACTGCAGCAGAGACACTGAAACAGGAAATACTTTAAGCATGCGGCGATCCCCCATGATTACATACAGTCAAACAAGTACTTTTTTTTCCTGCAGTCTCCAGCGAACGCCTGAGCTCCCTCCTCTCGAGCTGAAAGAGATGGGATTCCTTTAAGCCACCAAGAGCAGAAGGTCCATAACAAGTCTCCTGGAAATACCTGAAGTTACCATAATTCCTCCCCTAGCAAGGTCTGCTCAAACCTGCATGCTGTTTTCCCCACACACACACACACACACACACACACACACGCACACACACGCACACACACACACGCACACACACACGCACACACACACACACACACACACACACACACACACGCATGCACACGGTCACACTCACACACACCCGGCGCTATCAACAACAAACAACCAAGCCGACCTAAAGCATGCACGCCTGCGCTCAGCACTTTAAATCCAACGTGTGTCTCTTAGGCTTTTTTTTCCCTTGCCCCCACTCTCGGGTTAGAGGAGACCACTCAAAAAAAAGAGCAAGGAAAAAAATAGAAAGCATGAACATTTCTTTGTCTGGGAATTCAGGGTCAGGTGGTTGTCGACAGGAATTCTGGTTGGCTAGAGAGAACTTGCAAAGTGTTGGCAGGCAGCCAGGAGGCCGTCTTGCAAGGAGCTCTGGAAATTTGCTGAAAACCTCATCTTCACCCTTATATCCATAGCAATGCCATAGTAGAAAGGAAGGATGTTGAGACGTAACGACAAAAATGGTGTGGGAAGGAAGAATCGGCTGTAAATTTGCTCACATGTTTAAACAAAAACATGACTTCACTCACATCCTCGATCCTCTTACTACTTTTACACCATAAATACTACAGTAACGAAGCTCAACTTGCTACACAGGTAATTCTTAGCTGAGAAGAAGAGCATCTCAGCACTGTCAGTCAGTTGCGTTTTGAACTCTTCTGAGCCACACAAATGCATGACGATGCAGAGCTTTGGAAAATGTATTAAAATATGGACTCTTCTAAAAAATGCTTACCCAGAGACAGGGGGAGAAAACATACCCTGACTTGACCTGATGGTTAATTCCCAGCGTCCATGTGGGTGAATGTTCCACTGGAATGTTACGAGACAACTGCGTATCCTGCTAATTTGGTAATATTTTCAGCTGCCATGACATTTTTATGGCTTCTCTTCGGTCCTACTTGGACAAAGGGCAAAGGGGGTAGGGGAAAAGGCTTTGGGGAAAGGGAGGGTGCATTAGTCCAACAGTAGGCCCCATTTGGTTGCCATGGAGACTGAAAATTACACCCTGTTCCAAATTATTATGCAAAATCTATTTAAGTGTCACAAAGATTAAATATTTTGTTTTTTAGTTTAACTCATGGATGGCGTTGTGTCTCAGGGCTCTTTCGATCACAAAACAATCTCGGACACCTGTGATAATTAGATTGCGAGGTGAGCCCAATCGAAGGAAAGACTACTAAAGCAGGGTGTTCCACATTATTAAGCAGAGCACCATTTCCATGCAATATGGAGAAGAAAAAGGATCTCTCTGCTGCCGAAAAGAGTGAAATAGTTCAATGCCTTGGACGAGGTATGAAAACATTAGATATTTCACAAAAACTTAAGCGTGATCATCGTACTATTAAGTGGTTTTTGTGGCCGATTCAGAGCTTTCTGCCAGATCCGTGCATCAAGAGAGCAGCTGCTAAAATACCATTACATAGCAGCAAACAGATATGACGTGACATACGGCTAAGTATGGTGACCCATACTCAGAATTCGTTCTCTGCATTTGACCCATCCAAAGTGCACACACACAGCAGCGAACACACACACACCGTGAACACACACCCGGAACAGTGGGCAGCCATTTATGCTGCGGCGCCCGGGAAGCAGTTGGGGGGTTCGGTGCCTTGCTCAAGGGCACCTCAGTCGTTGAGCACGGCACCGAACCCCCCAACTGCAGCAGATATTTGAAGCTGCCGGTGCCTCTGGAGTCCCGCGGACATCAAGGTGTAGAGTCCTCCAGAGTCTTGCAACTGTGCATAAACCTTCTATTCGCCCACCACTAACCAATGCTCACAAGCAGAAACAGCTGCATTGGGCAGAAAAATACATGAAGACTAATTTTCTGTTCACTGATGAGTGCCGTGCAACCCTGGATGGTTCAGATGTATGGAGTAGTGGATGGTTGGTGGGTGGCCACCCTGTTCCACCAAGGCTGCGATGTCAGCAAGGCAGTGGTGGAGTCATGTTTTGGGCCGGATTCATGGGAAGAGAGCTAGTCGGCCCCTTTAGGGTCCCCGAAGGTGTAAACCTCTGCAAAGTATGTGGAGTTTCTGACTGACTACTTTCTTCCCTGGTACAGAAGGAAGAACTATGCTTTCCGTAATAAAATCATCTTCATGCATGACAATGCACCATCTCATGCTGCCTCTGCATCAATGGCTGCTATGGGGATAAAAGGAGAGAAAGTCATGGTGTGGCCTCCATCCTCCCCTGACCTCAATCCTAGAGAGAACCGTTGGAGCATCCTCAAGCAAATGATCTATGAGGGCGGGAGGCAGTTTACATCCAAACAGCAGCTCTGGGAGACTATTCTGACATCTTGCAAGCAAATGCAAGCAGAAACTGTCCAAAAACTCACAAGTTCAATGGATGCAAGACTTGTGAAGCAAATCAAATAAGGGGTCCTATGTTAAAGTGTAACGTGACCTGTTAAAATGTTAAAATGCTGTTATAAGTTTGATTGAAATAGCTTTTGATTTCAGTAAATATTTTCAGTTCTTTACAAACTATAAAGTGTTTTGAAACTTACTGTGCGTAATAATTTGGAACACTGCATTGTACGTTTTTTATGTTTAAATAGATACTGTCATCATTAGGAGGTTTGTTCAATAAAATTTGATTTGTAATCTTAATAGTGGTAGCATGATAATTATGCTGACTGTTATTTACATCAATTATTTAGGTAAATAAGAAAAATATTATTTGCATAATAGAATTACTAGAAGGAGTAATGTGTCTTGCCAGCAAAAGACTGGAAATACATTGGAAAGATGCCCTACAAGTGACTGCCTGCAGCTCAAAGAGCACTGCATACACCATCATCCTTTTAAAGGAGAAAATCTCCCAGAAAGACTTGCTCATTAATATTTAGTATGACGGCACTGTTTGGATCAGCCACTTGTCTGTGTTTCTAGTTCTAGCGATAAGTTTAATCAACAGTTACAACCAGTGATGTAATTTAGAGCATTATTAAAGACTGCTTATGTGTTATCAACATTCCAATTTATTATAAGCAACGAAAGACAGTCAGCTGATAAAACCTGTGCTCCAGGTCCCATATTCATATAACATTTAAGGCTTAATGTAGCCCTTAAAGGTATAGTTCACCCAAAAATGAAAATTGTGTTATTTCCTCAACCTCAATTTGTTCCAAAACTGTATGAGTTTCTTTCTTCTGTTTAACACAAAAGATGATATTTTGAAAAATGACATGCTATACAATTAAGAATTACATTTAGCCTTAAATATTATATGAATATGGGACCTGGAGCACAGGTTTTATCAGCTGTCAATTTTCAATGTACATTTAAAAGTGAACAATAAACATTTGTTCAGTTCTATCACCAACACTCTTTCATTGCAGAATATTATGAACTGAATGAACTGGTAGTTTACAAAAGTTTCCAAATACATTTGTACTCGGGCAATGTCACCCGATGCTGCTGTAGCTTTAGGCGCAGGCTTCCGAAAACACAGAGTGTAGTTTGAGTCTGCTTTCGTTTCATATCTTCTTTTACGTTAGTTAGTTCATTTCAAATTTGCGCCAAAAAAACACCGCCAAGCAACTCATTTTCCTCCTTGGTAGGTCACGTCAGATCAGCTCACAGGCCACGGAAGCCCCAATGGTCCAAAAACGTTAGTGATTCGCAATCGCAACCACAGTCTGTGTTCGCAATGAAACTTCTGTCACAAAACGATATTGTTACGTATCCTCACGCTTTTTAAGCGGGTATACGGAAATCCTTGGCCTTTCCTAGTGGGTATACAGCGTATAACTGCGTATCACGTAGACTACACCACTGGTTACAACTCGTTCAGGCAACTCGTACAGTTACAATGCATGCAAGTATAATCAACACAGTTACAACTCAGTCAGCTTGTGTGTTACTATGGCAACAGGCAACATCTATTCAGCTGTTACTTATGAACCTGACCTGATCTGAGTAAGAGGGTGTGGTCACAAACAAACATGGCTAGATAGCGATCCAAATGATGTCAAGAGTACTGACTGAAATTTGCATTACTGAAATCTGCATACTGCCTCAAACAGATCCCAGTGCCTCATCTTTTATGCTATTACCACTATCCACAATCAATGTTCTTGAGCTCTGTGCAGGCTAGTCGTATTTTTACATACCGACCTCAACAAACCATGTCATTATGGGGTGTGATTTGTGCACAGGAGCACAGTCCAACTGGAACAAGATTAGCTCTCTTAGTTACAAGCAAAGAAATGATAATGCTATTGCATACAAAGACTTTGTAGACAAATCAGCTTTGGGGGAAGAGCTACACATGGGCAAGTGCATACACCACAGTCACTGCGGAAGTAAGAAAAAAATGACTAAAGCAACTTGAACTCCAGCTTATCAGGTGAACATCTTGTAATAAAAGCTTAATGATGATTTAGTAACCATTCTATCCAATTTTTTCCAATTATTACTTTGTCATCATTGAGGAGAACTAGCGTAGAGCTAGTAAGGAACGGCATGATATAATAGCGTGATGGGAAGCAAAGGGCTGTACCTACCAAGAAATGGGTTATTTATGTATAAAAGCACGACCCTTCACAAAGTGTTTTATCCCGCTGACAGCATAACAATTTGCTATCAGTTCCAATTATTCATTTATTAATATACAGCGCAACTCTTTAAAGTAATAATTAATGTTACAGAACATCTGCGAGACAAGACGCAGTCATCACGCTACAGCTGACGCTACTTCCTGTCAGAATGCTACAGTAGTTATTAACTGTCTTTTGCTCACTAGCCTCACCGGTATTCTATTTCTTGATGTTAATGAGACACGAAAAAACAAGCTTGTCATGTGTTTGGTTAATTGGGAATGCATTAACTCCTTTGTCCTGAAGACTGTGTCTCCTTTGTCCTGCAAAGACTAAACAACTGAGACTCCTTCTATAAACGTTAAAATAAAATGTCTCCAGCTTCACCACATCATCAGCTACACTAACTGTTTTTCTTCATTTAACAGTTTTTTTAACATCTGTCTATTATTATAATGTTTAGAATTATGCGACATATACCACTATAAGAGCTGTTACTATAGTAGCATTGTTGTGCTGTTACAGAAACTAAGTCAACATCTCTTTCTTTAAGAATCCAAGAACAATTCAGAGTATGATATACTACACAAATCTAATATGCATTAGACAAGGTTTCACATACAACCAGTAAAACGTCTCATGAAATAAATGGTACCTTCAGATGAGTCATCAAATACACTTGGCTTTCGTATGTGGTTTTTTTTCTTTCACTCTAAAGCTCTCTGCTGGAAGTAGGTTCTAGAATTGTAACAACAAACATCTCAGACTTTCCCAAACCCTAGCCAGCATGGTTAGAGTGAATATGATCGGGGATCAGCACTCGTCGGTGTATATGGGTCCTGTGTTCCTACCTCCCTATCTCTCCGGTACTCACCTCCATCTTCCACTTGGCCAGCAACTCCTCCCTGGTCCTCTTGCTAATGTAATAAGGGTCACCGGCCTGGAACGTTACTCTGGGCATGGGTCTCTGGCGTAGACTGATTTCCCAGCCCACTCCCCCACGTAGCCTGCCTCGATCTCCCTGTTTAAATTGACAAATAAAAGCAAAAAGAAAAGGAAAAAAAATAACCGCTTGTTTAATTCACTCACCTTATCTTTCGGTGCTATCGATAAAAGAGGGAAGGGAGCTGGTGGTTTGGTTTTCTGACAGTGAAACGGTTGAATTTGTTTGTTAGAGCTTTGGGTGTGGGGAGTAAAAGACCAGAGAGCTAAGCAGTTTGTAGAGTGTGAGCACTCAGACAGGGAGCTATACTTTGTTGGCCTGTCTTCCTATATCCCGTCAGCCAGCCATTGCTTACGGAGAAATGGGAATTTCCATGCAACCCGGAGGACCAAGTGTATTTGATATTTCAAATCTAGTAGCCATCAGGGTACCATTTCTTTCACAACTACCCAATAATCAGGAAAATAGCTTTGTAAGTGTTTTTCTAATCATGCAACTAAAACCCTCTTCACTGCAGACAGAGTATTGGGAAAAGAAAAAAAAAACACATAACAATGTACTGGAACATATTGTATACTGAGAACATATCTGATGCTGAGAACATATCTGATGCTGAGAAGCTAGTTCATGCGTGCATGACCTCTAGACTGGACTATTGTAATGCATTACTAGGTGGTTGTCCTGCATCTTTAATAAATAGGTTACAGTTAGTCCAAAATGCAGCTGCCAGAGTTCTCACTAGGACAAGAAAGTATGACCATATAACCCCAATTTTATCATCTCTACACTGGCTACCTGTTAAGTATAGAATTGACTACAAACTGCTGCTACTTACGTACAAGGCTCTTAATGGTTTAGCTCCCATGTATCTAACTAGTCTTCTAACACGTTACAATCCTTCACGCTCTCTGAGATCACAAAACTCAGGGCTTTTGGTAGTTCCCAGAATATCTAAGTCTACTAAAGGTGGTAGAGCATTTTCTTATTTAGCTCCCAAACTTTGGAATAGTCTTCCTGATAGTGTTCGGGGCGCAGACACACTTTCCCAGTTTAAATGTAGATTAAAAACTCATCTCTTTAGTCAGGCGTACACATAATACATCCCATAATATCATGCACCAGTACATCAGACCAGCACATTTTTATGAACAGCAGATATGTTAATCCCTTTCCACTGCTTTTCTCTTTGTACCCATCCCGAGGCATCCAGACACTGTACCAGCTCCCAACGTCCTCTGTGGGACGAAGCCTTTGGACGTCCACTGAGCCGAGGCCGACTCTAAGAATCCTGAGACATCTCCAGTTAGACTCTATGGTACTCAGGAGATCAGAAGTCCTTGAACCTCACACCAATACAACATTTAACTGACTGTATATTACAATCACACCCCCAGTGTCACCCATATGAGGATGGGTTCCCCCTTGAGTCCGGTTCCTCTCAAGGTTTCTTCCTTTACCAATTTAAGGGAGTTTTTCCTTGCCACTGCTGCCTGAGTCACCTCAGACTTGCTCATAGGGGAATAAATACATACACACTGTGAACTATATACATCTAATAATAATCTAGAATTTTTATTCTGTTAATTCTTATTTCTTTTATTATTCGTTAATTCCTTTATCATTAATTATGTTTACCTTCTGCTCTGTGTTTATGTTCTGTAAAGCTGCTTTGAGACAATGTCTATTGTAAAAAGCGCTATACAAATAAACTTGAATTGAATTGAATTGAAGTATACACACATGTATACAATGTACACGTATACAATATAGATACAGAGATAGAGGACGAATGGACCACACCATGAGAGTTCCGTACCTCGTTCTTCGAAGTGTCCCCGATCTCGTCCTCCCGGTGCTCGACATCTAAAGAGAAATATAACCGCACAGAAGAAAAAAATTACTGCAACAGACTATTATACTCTATCCAGACAAACTGGAGATCGATATCTGTTAGGAAATGCAATGTCTCCCAGTAGCTGTATGCAATGGATACAATGATATAGAGATTAACTCTCTCATTAGGGCTTTTCACACTGCACTTAACCCCGGGATATTGTCCTTCTTAACCTTGCTTTTAACCTCAAGACAGAGGAACGTGTTTCACGCTGCGGGGTTAGCGCTGCTTTTTAGCGGGGATTATGCTACCCTGCTCTGAAGTGGAGTTAGCACCATTTGCAGCGTTAATCCCACATTGTGGTGCCCAAATGTGTGCAGTGTGAAACAATGCAGTGTTAGTATGTTATGTCTAGATGCTTAGCAACAGACACTCAGAAATTGAAAAGTGTGTGTCTCATATCACCTGCTCTGTATAGTCACAGAAGTGTATCATGAACAGTAGTTGTAACTTTTAACAGGAATTAACAGAAAAAAAATTACTCAACTGGAGTGAAGCTTTGGTTTCTTTCACATTTATGATCCATAGTGATCTACTGTACAAGAACACACAAGTCGTTTGATGTGTAAAAGAAATTCATAGAATCATATAAATATCATATAAATCCTCTGTGTTATTTTTCTTTTGTCTTTTTGTCTTTTTCTTTTGTGTTATTTTTCTTTTGTTTCAGTGAGGATTTGTGTTAACAAATTAACAGGATTAATTGTTAACCCCAGGTGAAGTATGAGCAGTGTGAAATGTCGAACGAGATAACCCAGGATTCTGTTTACCCGGACTTTACAATCACTTTATTTGAAGTGTGACAATCCCTTTTGTATCTATTTTACACATTCTACACAGTAAAATATTAGAGGAGGAAAGACTACAAGACTATAACTACACATGACTAGAAGAGTGTTGGAGGAAGAAAAAAAACTAATGTAGAAAGAATTTGATATTAGACAGAATTAGCTGTATATAACAGGATTGGTCTGTATTAACCAAATTAACCTGGAGTAACAAAGGACCGCATCGTTTTTATAGATTGCTATATTAGGTAATTCTAAAATGACATGAGTTGTGATGCCTTAAACCTATTTGTATTTATAATCATATGAAGCTTGTTATACAAGCAGAAACATTGGTGTAATCTTACTGGTATACTGCTGTACACATTGTGTGCTATCTTTTGTATATTGTTAATGTGCTTTAAATATTAAAACATACTAAAATAATTCACAACAGCACTGCCTGATAGCTTGACGTTAAGCAGAAAAGCCCCGTGAGGTGTGTGTGTGTATGTGTGTGTGTGTGTGTGTGTGTTGCAAGCTACAGTACATACAGCAGCTACTCTAGCTCATATTCTGCTGCCTGTAAGCAAAAATTCTTGCCCAGTAACCTTTGAGTTGCTTTGGCATTTTACTGCTCCATTGAGATCATGTGGAAAAGTCATCTGTGCACAGGCAGTTTCATCATATACAAGTAAGTAATGGTGTTGCAGTGATTTAAAAAATCGAATTTTAATAATATTCTCCATTACAGAATAAAGTACCACTTCATGTATTCTCATTATAATGCTCTTTTTGTGAGGTTACGGTCGTTCTGTCCAGATCTATTTCATTCAGTGCTGATTGTGTGCCAGATGTAGGATCAAATGACAAATGAGCAATGAGAGTCATTAACATTGTGGGGCTCCTGGCGACATATTCTGAAGTGTCAGGCTACCTGGATGGAAGACGGTGTAGTCTCAGTGCCTGACACAAGGAAACTGTGTGACTCAGAAGGTTGTGGTTGAGGCTGAAGGAAGCGGGAGGTTAGGGAGTGTGAGCCAGAGTGGTGATGAGTATGGAGGGAGGCCAGGTTTACTTTGGCTTTGCTCACACCCCTGACCCTACATCTCATCGTGCTGAGGCTCCACAGCTGCGTACTATTAGCCCTGTCCCTCCCTACCCCCACTGCCTGCTTCCTATCTGCGTTTCTTTAACGTAGCGTACAGAGACTCGGGCTCTGGCTGAACACATCTGCAGCTAGCTGACTCGTAAAAGCCAAACTTTTTTATATTCCAACAAGGTCTGTCGCAAACTCAGGATTGGGAAATTTTTTAAGCAGTTGATATTATGTTGCCTGAAACAGAATCAGATATGTTCATGTAAAGTTGCTCGCAGAGTAAATCAGTGCACCATAAAAGAAGATTTTACATTTAGAAGTAAAATGTTTCAAGGAATCTCAAGAAATCTGAATAAGCACAAGATTGGATTTCAGAGCAGAATTATGAATGCTAAAAATCTCATTTAAATGTCATTTTGCAGAAAATGTATATGTTTCAGCAAAACACATACTGGTTGTAATTTATGTGAGCAAAATATCTATTTGCATACGTATATGTGTTTATGAGCCTTGCTAAATTGTTTTGTTTTAAAATGCAAATCGACTTTTTTCTCGTTGACTTTTTTTTTTTTAAAAAGGATCACAAGCTGTGATAATTCTCTTTCCTTGGAATTGATTTACACTCCGAACGTCTTTATTTATAGAAGGACATTGTTCACTCCTAGAAGCAACTTTGTTTTGACTGGAATGAGAAAGACAGGCAGGGGGTAACGAGAGGCTACGATTTCTACTGACCTGAAACACTAGCAGGGCTATTACAGTGATTCATGATTCATGAGCAATAATACATAGTCTTAAGAAGAGCATGGGAAACCTGTGAAGGACGGCCAACCTCAGAGGAGCTCATTAAATTTACACCTCCAACCTGACACATAAATATCAAATCCCTTTTCCCAGGTTCATTTTCTAAAGTTCCACCATTATACTGCCCTAATTGCCATTTGACTTATGTGTAAGTGCAGACGCTCGGCTTATTGTTAACTTCAGAAGCTGTAAAATGAATAAAAGTGATCATCCTTGAATAGATTTTTTTTCATACTTATTAAATGTCAGAACTGTTAAATAACTGACTTGTTAGAATAATTTTACATGTTTGTTATTAATCATTAAATTCAACACTGCCGTATAAACATATTTAATGTTTCATATAATGAAAAGTTTGCATTTTACAGGCATGGTTTGCTATCGTTTATTTCTCAGAGGACAGGGTCACTCACTGCAACGTGGGTAAGAAACAGAGAGAGAAAAAGAGTAACAGAAAGAGAGAGAGACATAGAGAGGAAAAGAGGAAGTAGAGATAATGACTTACTCTATATTCTATTTTAAACACAATGATTCTTCCACATCTTTACTCACACAATACCAGAAGACTTAATGATTGCCTAAGAAATTTAATCTGGGGGAAAATGTACTGAACAGAATGAGCAGTGTGAGATGCACAGGATTACCTATAGATATATCACCATTTTTGTTCATCAAATATTCATTTAACAATCTGCTGCTACTCCTAGATGTACTATTCTTTAGGTACCAGTGATGGATTTTGACTTGTGCCCAGTTACTAACAGTCATCTCGATCATCTATACTTCTCTCTCACCTACTCACACACACATGTTTTCTGACAATGGGAAAAAATGACTACATAACCGGTTACTGAGGTAAAGGAGGGGACTTTTCCACTGCTGAGATCAGCGAGTTCATGAGTTTAGGTGATACGCTGTGCTGAGCTAAGGTCCTTCCTCTGCTTTTCAGATGAATGACATAAATACTGAAACATAAAACTGTACGTCGGGGCATCGTGCATTTCACGCTGGAATGGTTTGGAATGAGATATTAAAGGCTCTTTCTTCGGGTAAACATCAAAGTATGAATGACTTAAGGTTTCCGAGAACAGGTATGGATCAGTGTTTCATGCAATAACACACAGATGGATGTTGTGATCCAGCCCTACAAGCTGAACATGCCTTCCATATGCCTAAAATGGATCTTTTTCATCAACCGATGCACAGACGGATTATAGCAGGACACTTTTAATATGCATAATTCAGTATTCTATCTATAGTAAAGCAAATGAACAAGCTCTCAAGTCACATGGTCAAGATGTAGGGTAATTTTGGATATTTTCAAAATGAGAAACATCTTTGTATTCTCAATTGTCTAAAAAAATTACAGCTGGAAAATGTACGCATTCAAATAACAAATAGTAGTAGATCGTCATATAGTCGTCTTCAAATAGTAGAAGAAGTCTTATACGTCGTTTCGTAACATATATTTGTAACAGAATGTTAAAATTCAATGTATAAAAGATGCTGCAGAAAAGAAAATTTCCACAAGACTGGATGATTTTTTTTAATAACTAAATTATTTTTGCCTTGATTACAGTATTTTAAGGCACTATAAGGCGCACCTAAAAGCCTTAAATTTTCTCAAAAATCGGCCGTGCGCCTAATAACCCGGTGCGCCTTATGAGTTCCAAAAATCTTTAAAAATGTTGCTGTGTGACTTTAGTAAGCGCTCCATTTGATTGACTGTCCGACCATTTCCCACTGACACAGGGACGTAATTCATACACTACTTACGCTGGCAGCGATAAACAAATCAGAGGACGTTACATAATACGTACAGTACCTTCGCTTACCTTCGCCACGCCTCCGGTAGGTATACTACCGTTATGTTGCAAAACAACATTTGTTTCTTCCTAACTATTATGCGCTCCACACTCCAGTCCAGTAGGTGGCCGTAAATGCACCTTAAGTTGGTTTGCCATCCGCCAATAAAAATCAGATGCTTACGAGGCACAATTACAAACTACAGGCTATCAGT
This sequence comes from Tachysurus fulvidraco, assembly GCF_022655615.1. NCBI lineage: Eukaryota > Metazoa > Chordata > Actinopteri > Siluriformes > Bagridae > Tachysurus > Tachysurus fulvidraco. The sequence continues at coordinate 10,214,297 of NC_062529.1, forward strand.
TACACGGTTGTAAATGGGAATAAAGCTGCGAAAGTATTCAACATCAATGTATCTATGGTTCGGAAGTGGAGGAAGCAAGAAAATGTACTGCGCCAAGTTAAGAAAACACAGTAGATAAGGACTTTGATGGATTTGTGGGAGAAGATTGATTAAAAAATAATTTGTGTGTATTGTTAAATCGTATAGTAATTGTTTGTATAAATTGTATTTATTGTTAAATAGTATAGTAATAAATAGTATTGTTAATAGTAATAAAGTTCAACTAAACTCATTGTTTTGCTTCTGTTACCTTTTTTGTAGATCGTATGTTTTAGCATGCGCCTTATAATCCGGTTGCGCCTTATGTATGGGTTAAGTACAGAAATAAACCCCGTAATTGTGACTGCGCCTTATAATCCGGTGCGCCTTATGGTGCGGAAAATACCGTATATAAAATATACAGATAGCCGCCGTACACCTCCATGTGAACGTGTTGTTAGAAACAATATAGAAACAATAACATTAAAACAAGCAGATTCATATAAACTTGAGATTTGAATTACAGCTTGCACTAATGTCAGAGCTCGTTACAGAAAATTAAGCAACTTCCACAGAGAATTCCACAGCGGCAAACCGTTGTATAAATCTAAAATATAACTATGCAAAATTTTATATACATTCAAATATCTGACTGCAGACAGAAAGTCAGACAGACAGGCAGACAGACGGAAAGAGGCAGTGCTACATCTGCAGGTGCTAAAGCTCTCATTTTAACCTTCGGCTGTGGTGCTGCATAATAATATCCTACAGGTAGATTCAGCCTGATTCTGCTGTTGTTTAACAGCTATTTTTTCAAAGACTGGTTACTTGTTATATAAGGCCAGACTTGTGCACTTCTGGTTAAATGTGCAATTTCTGTTGTATTGCATTTAATGCTCCATGTGTAATTACTGCTATTCAGTATGATATATATAAAGTCTGCGTTAACAGGCTGATGCAGAGCCCGGGCTTATATAACTATTATATCTATTTGGGATATGGTGTGTGTGTGTGTGTGTGTGTGTGTGTGTGTGTGTGTGTGTGTGTGTGTGTGTGTGTGTGTGTGTGTGTGTGTGTGTGTGTGTGTGTGTGTGAGCTGGGTGAACGAGTGCATACTGTGTTTTGGGAGCACTGTGTAAGTGGCTTGGGCAGAGTGCCATCCACCTGGCACAGTCCCTGCTGAGACAGGGGCCATAACACAGCACTGCTGTCTTTCCATGCACTGCACCCACCCAAGGCAGGTTGCCAGGAGACAGCTGTCTCCCTGGGCTTTATTTACTGCTCTCATCAAGGTCATAGCCTGCTCTGGCCAGGAAATATAGTGTGTGTAAGAGAGAGAGAAAGAGAGAGAGAGAGAGAGAGAGAGAGAGAGAGAGAGAGAGAGAGAGAGAGAGAGAGAGAAAGACAGTCGAGGGCAAGGATTTCTGACTGACAGCATGATCATCTTGTTGCAAGTTGCAAAGCATTACTCAACCTGAGAAGAGAGATTCACACTCTAAAGTCGTAAAACTGGATCCGTTTGTTTATATATATATATATATATATATATATATATATATATATATATATATATATATATATATATATATAAAAAAAAAGATCCAGTTTTACGACTATATATATATATATATACACACACACACACACACACACACACACACACACACACACACACACACACACACACACACTATATATATATATATATATACACACACACTGTGATTTATACTGAGATATATGAGATCAGATTTACTCCTAACAGTCTTGGCAAATATTACTGTACCTGTCACCTCTGACATCAAGAAGTACTTAATCCTACAATCTCCCATTACCTGAGGGTTTGAGCAAGTCCTCAGCATTCTTTGTGTAGAGACGATTTTCGTATGGCTTCCATGAACAACATGATGTAACTGCGGTGCAAACAGACCTGTTGTTGTTCACATGGGAGCTCTGCAGACACGCTGTGCAACCAAGCCTGTGACTGGCCATTACAAACAAACCGTGCCCAAGCCAATAACGAGGCAACCAGGCCATCTTCTTCCTGTAGTCATTAAATCTGATATTTTCACAGTTTTAATAAAACTGGAGCCCTGGTATATGATAGCCAACAACAAATACACAGAAAGTAGGTGAAAAAATGGTTTTATCATCATTAACCATCCCTCACAGACATTGTCTCTGCATTAAGCAAGCTGAGGTCATTCCTCTCCTCGCTCTCCAAACATACTTAACATGTTCACTGTACTTACTGAATAAATTACGGGAGATATTGAATAATATTATTTAAGATGAATAACTGAATAGTAATTTAGACGTATTTGTGTTTGCAGGGTGTTGGGAGATCCTTTGTGAGATCCAAATCATAATTTTTGCTCTCTCTCTAGAGAGTTCTAAGTGATTTGATGGGTACAAATGGTCTCTTCAGTATTTGTAATTACCAACTAAAACAGTCATGCACTTGCAACAGGGCAGGTGAATGAGCTATTAAACTAAATTATGTGTAATGGAGTTTAATGCAGAAGTTTGGAAATTAAACTTTGGGGCAATAACATTTTTGCTTAAATGCAAGAAATGTTACTTTTAATTCATGTTCATTTGCATTTACATTTGACTATCCAAAGACTTTTGCACATTACAGCATGCTGTCTTCGTGAAAATAGTCTTGTGTTTTTCCCAGTTAATATTTACACATAAATGAATAATGACCTATCCTGGAAACCCACAGCTGCCAAATTTCAAAACGCACTACCACAGCCAATGCTAGAGGAGAGCTATTTTACAACACCTCTCCATTCATCACTAAAGGCTGAAGATTGTATGAGGATGATGAAACACTGTGGCCCTCAGCCCATGAGCACTCACAGGCAGCTATTGTAAGCTTAACTCACATTTAGTCGGTCGCTCCAGTTTCCGTCTTCCTCGTTTCTTGCGAGGTAGATTTGGCAGCGTCTCCCCTTTGTCCTTTTCCGAGTCACGCTTGTCCTGGGCAACAACAAATCCGTTCTCCAGGAAGGGGCTCATGCTGCAGGCAGCCTGGCGAGGGAGGCCGTTTTCCAGAGCATTCTGCTCCTGCGTGGGGCGAGAGCATTCCGAGGATCTGTTGCCATGCCTCTCTCCTACATCCCCATTATGAACCTGAAGCTGTGAACACGACTGGATTCCTGATCCTCTGTGATTCTTAGACAAACCCACCAGCTCTGTCAGTGATCCACAGCTCTCCACCTGCACCAGAAAATGACAGTATTAATATTCAAGCCAAGTGTTAAATGTTAAAAGAGGAGTAAAGTTTTAATGTATTGAAATGTAATATTTAGTTAATAGCACATTTATAATACATTTTAACTAACTTTAAACTACAATATTTCATTTAAATAAGCTTAAATATAGATTATAATTCTAAAATCTTTTAAACACTTGCATATATAAATGTAGAAAACGGATTTCTGTTAGCTTGTTATTTTTATTAATACTGCATAAAATAAACAACGCAATACAGTCTCCCTTCGAAACTATTGGAACGGGAAAACAGTTGGCCTTAAAAGTTGCATTTGTATGTAGATTTCTTCAACAAAATATAACACAGTGCAAACTGTATAAAGAATACTTGAATATGACAACAGTTTCTTGTTGCCCAGGTGTGTCCTGTTAGTTTACAAAATAAATAGCTCTGATAAATTGCTCAAAACAGCTTCTCTCAGTTTTGGGTTTCAGTTTTATCTGTGAAGACTGCATTTGTTGTTAAAAATGAAGAGCCCACATGAAGATCTAAGACCTGCCAAATCCAGATTCTCTGCACATGTTTTGGGCAAGTAGTACTGGGATGAGACAAAAAATTGTGGAGAAAGAAATTGTCTGCTCATGATCCAAAACATATGATGTCTGTGAAAGATGGTGGTGGTTGTGTCTACTATGTCTACTTCAGGAATAAACTCACTAATGTTTATTGATGAGGAAATTCATGATAGTGGCAGCAGCATACATTGCGGCATCTACAGAAACATTCTGTTCTGTAATTTCCAGAGAAATGCATCCAATCTAATTGGGAGTATCGTAAAAAGTTTTACACGGGCCAAGTCGATCAGCAAAGCTTAACCCAACTCATCAGCATTTTACCTCCTGAAAAGGATAACAAATGGAGAAACCCCCCTAACACAAACAAACAAAAAACTCTGGTACAAACCTAGAAAAAAAGAAAGAAACCCACACTTTGGTGATGTGGCAGCTTTCTGTGCCATCTATGATGAAGGAAATGCAAGCAAGGGATCTGCCACCAAATACGAAGTGCTATTTACTTTAATTCACTTAGACATTTGTCTTTTCCTATATTATATTATTATATTATTCTTCCTATATCTGCACAACTAAAACTTGGGTGGTCTGACACAGAAGGTTGTTTTATGTGTTTAACACATCTAGGTGTTAATAACAGGAAATCATAAACTTTCCTAAACTATCTCATATCCATCTTTTGATCTCAAACCGAAATCTTTTTGGTGTATAACGCAAACAGGGGTCGGATGGGACTGTATATAAACTTAAATGAACACTTTAATCTCTAAAAAAGACTATTCAAGGATTTGTCTTAATGCTCAATAACTACTACAGATAATTTAGTAAACACAATGAATCTAAAAAAGGAAGCAAATGTATTACATTATACTTTATTATACAAGAATGACGGATGCTGGGAGTAATGAGGAAGAGTACTAATAAACATTGATGAACATAGTTCAGGAATAAAAACAAATTGTTCCTGATTAGTTCAGTATGAAGTAAAACCTCAGACATCGTATAAAGTGTTAGCACTTTCTAATAGAAACCTGTATTTAAGCCAGTAGTTAATAACTACATAAATTGAAGCTCATTAGTCTGAATTAGTCTGCTACAGTAATTAATATACTTTCACCTGAAGACTACTCAGCCTGCAGAGTGACGTTAATCCATTTAATCGGCCAAACCTCTACACTTGCTTTTAATTATGTAAATAAATGCATATAAATAGTAACATACATAATAAAGACATCCTCGTTGATGTATAAAACAATTATTTCTGCTTTATCATCAACACACGTGGTAGTAAAACAGCAGGTAGGAATGACTTCTTACTAGGAGTGGAAGATAATGAAAGACATGTACTCTCATTGTAGTACATCAGCACATAGTTCACTGTAATGGTCCTTTTTCTGAGGTGTAAATCACTTGTCTTGAGTTTTTTTTTATTAAATATTAAATTCTGTAACATTGATTTTTCGATCCCCGTTACACAAATAACAAAACGCGTTTAACCTCAGAAGCCTGTAAGCCAATTAAAAGACAGTAATTTTAATAAATTACTTAATAGAATGAAGTAATTTTAAATCATTAAATTTTAAGAACAAAATCACAATAAAGCCATTTCCTGCAGTAAGTCTACACTTCAATCACCAGATGCTTAGTCGGCAGTAGCAATGTCACAAACGGTAGAAAAAAATAGCATCCATGGCCCAATTTATCAAACATTTTGTGTTTCAAATGTTTCAAAGGAATTATCTTAAAATGATGCATGCCAAAACCTGTGAAGTTATCAGAATTTTACAGCTCAACATTCAACCTGCTGGAAGGTGTTACTCTGGTGTAGAGCCCTGCGCGGGACTGTTTTTATAAACCCGCACACACCCGCTCCCGCTGAATTTCTGACCAGGACCGCCCGCACCCGCAAGCTGCGAGTTCCACTCCCGCCCGCACCCGCGGATTTTTTTCTTGAGAGCTTGTGAAAATTTTGATTGTACACAAATGATCAGACTAATTATTAGTTCAGGCTAATGTCCAGAATAACAGAATTAAACATGATTGCATTTAAATAAGATAAATTAATACTAATGCTAATACTAATCTTCTTCTCAACATCATGTGTTGACTCCATTCTTATTATCAGGCTACACACTAAATCCCACCGGGTCCCGCGGATCTCCTGCTAAATTTTTTGACCGCCCACTCCCGCCCGGGGCAAAGGTGAAACCGCCCGCTCCCGCGAGCCCAATCCCAATGTAGCCCTCTACTCTGGTGTTCAATAGCAATTGTTATTCAACTAGCTATATACAGTAGCTAAATACAAGAACCTCAGCTAGCTATATACAGTAGCTAAATACAAGAACCTCAACTAGCCATATAGCTAAATACAACTTCAATTAGCTATATAGCTAAATACAAGAACCTCAACTGCATCTGTTTAATTTAGCTATGTAGCTATGTTACTTTTCTTTTTTGTTATCTTTAACTGTTCAGATCGTACTCCTCAGTCCGAGAACATTTTTGGATTGCAAGTAGTTTTTTACTACTGTAGATGACTTATTTTAGTAAATTTCATGATTACTACTTTCAAATGAATTATTACTACAGTAGCAGCACTTTTACTCTAAAAAACAATCAAAATTAATGTTCTACATATGTCTGTGCTTAGTGTTGTAATGCATTCAACTGTTTTATATGATCTCTGCAATGTGACGTTGATTTGGATTGTGGCTATGGGGTTTTGTGGCCATTACTGTGTCTGTGGCAATTTATGCCACAAGATCATTAGTAAATATCCCAAAGGTGTTCATTAGGATTGAGGTCAGGGCTCTGTGCAGGCCACTCGAGTTCTTCCATTCCAACCATGGCAATCTAGTTTTAATGAAACTCACTTTAGGGGATTCACAATTGTGGGCTTTGAATTCTGTGGCAAATTTTCAGGAAGAAGCACATTTCAATGTGATGGTCAGGTGCCCACATACTTTGGCTATATAGTAAACGATAACCTGGCTGGATATGTGTGCACACCCTCTTATAATAGGGCAGAGGACTGTGCTCTTGCTGAACCACAAATTCATGTTCAAAAGTAATTATCATATACCCGCCAGCAATAAACTGATTCTGATTAACCCCAAATTAAGATCAGCTATTTGTATTTGATTTTCTTGATCATTTTGGTTTCATTAAGCATGAAGAGGATCTCATGGTTGAAAGATATTGATCAGGAGAGAGGTACAAATGAATGAAACATTATATGCATCATGTAATGTTGAGAAAATGGGCCTCCACGGTGACGTTACCAAGAACAGGATGTCCCTCCATATCAGATGAAATAACAAGACAAAACCTTATGAGGGAGACTGCTAGGAGGCACACATCATTAAATGGATTTGAAAAAGTATCTGGTGAATACTGGTCACTTCCTGCATGTAACAACAAACTGTCATAATCAGCACATAATATCCTGTGGAATAACTTGAAGATGGCTGTACATAAGAGATCACCTTGCCATTTAATAGTTCCAGAACATTTTTATAACAAGGACTCAATGAAAAACAAGGGAAAAAATGATCATTTAAGGTGTGTTAAGTTAGTTGACAGCTACATTACAAACAAAAGGAACTTTAGCAAAATGTTAGTTAAGTTTGTTTAAGGCTATATTTAAGATGATTCAAAATGGTTATACTTTCATTCCAGAGTGATTTTGACTCATCTGTTTTGAATTTGACACAATAGAAACTAACACACATGCTATGACTTTGTCCACTCGTCGTCAAGCATTCTCTGTCATCGTTGATATTTTATACAAGTAATGTTCAGTTAATTAATCAAGGATAAATAAAAGGATAAATGCATGAAGCATGAGCTAATATCTCTAGCCCTGCATCTAGTCTATGACCTGATAAGTTGTCTTCAGTTTGTACTTTACACAAATAAATTGAATTGGACAAAGTTGCAACACTTCTGCAAACTAGTGTCTGAACTACTGTTTATTTTTTCTTATGTTGATTAGCTCCATTACAGTATCATGTACATGGTTTAATCTGCTTTAACCTCTTCCGCCCGAGCGGCAAGGAGGAGCTTGATATGTAAATCAGGTTCATAAACATAAAAATCGTTAATGCTTTGCTTGGTCCACTAGTTGACATCCTAAATGTACATGTAATATATAAATTTTATTGATCGCCGGAATCAATGTGAAGGATGACACAGAGTTTTACTGTAATCCAAGCAAACAATTCCAAATCACAAAACACTCATAAACATAGGAGACAGAGAGAGATTACACAGGCAAATGCAAGGAAAACAATCGAGAATTAATAATTTTTTTTTTAAAAAGGCAGTGGGTCATACACAGAACGACAATAATAGCACTTAGTTAGGCTTCGCTTAAATGCTAACAACCCCCGGAAGTTAGTATTCCGGTGAGAGCTCGCTCTGGGGGATCACTGTCAGTGTTCCCATAAAAACATTCAATTAAATCAAAACACTTGTGGATATGTGATATGTATCACTATATACAGGACAATGAAAAACTGTTTTATGATATTCTTATTTTAATTTACCAAAGGCGTTTTCTATACACACTTTCCTAAAACTGTAAACGTTTTTAAAAGCACTTTCAAAGTGAAAACTGAACAGCTGCTTCTTTTCAGAGGTTTGAAAAAGATATCAGAAAAAAGTGTATTGTGCCGAACTTTATCACAACCTTTCATTTACTACATTTAAATATGGTTCATGTATGTGCTAATTGTTATCAATAGCCATGGCTCGTCTACCCACATGGCAGGTATATCTGGAAAAGCCAATGCACTTGACATAAACCACAGGCAGCTTACGCTTGCTGAAAACAACTGTATCTTTTAGACACTGGACAAACTGAACATCAACTGCTGGAAATCTTTACCTTTTCTAAATACCTCCTCCTTAACCACAGGAGGCACACTACAGGGTTGACAAAAGACAAAACAACAGGCATTGATGTTGATTTGCTGCAGCGCATAAACGTATCTGTTAAATCATGGTTTTAAAGAAACAGAAATTTATCTTAAGGATTATGAGTACAATTATGGATACACATAGTTTAGTTGTGTGGCACAGTAGCGCATAAAAAATGAGTCGGTTCATACAAGGAAGAACATTTTTAAATGAGGCTAATGTATGAAAATAACAAATCACTTAATTGTTTGCTTTTCCATTTACCATTAACTCCTCTAAAACTTGAAAATATTAGCAGCGTTCCTGCCCTGCATGCAGGAGAATAAATGCGTTATGAAAGAAACCTGCGGGCGAAATGGGGGAGCGTTTTTTGCAGCAAGGCATAAACACTTTCAGCAGTGATCTTTTTTCCTAAAAAAAAAAAACCCACCAGTCCAGATGCTTTGTGTTGGGGGAGGGTACGGAGTGGTTATGGCTGAAGGCTAATACTGTGCTCAGTTGATCATACTGTCTTCAGAAAGGTCTCAAAAAACCTACCTAAAAAAATCATTTTGCATAATGCTTTCTTTACAATACACATGAAATGTTTTCCTTTCAATACTGTAGTTAAGCCATGTTTTGTAAGGCCATGACATGATAAGCACATCATTCCATACAATCATGGTTTTTATAATGCATGTATCACTTACTGGACACGGTTCCCAGCATATGAAAACAGTGTCAGGTCACCCAAGACACCAGCACAAAGCCCCAATGCTTTTTCACTGCATATCCTGTAGGACGGCTTATTAATCTTTTCACACAAAGACATATCTGCCCTATGATCCAACCCCCTGCTTTAGGAGTACTCCCGAGTGGTAAAAGATTGATATGAGAAACTGCTGAAATCAAGAAGGACAGATTCAGGGCCTCAGGAGAACAGCTCTGCCAGTCTGACAGCGAAGCTGCTCTTCAGACTCACAGCTGCTGCTTCGCCTCACTAGCTCTGAGTGTCAAAGCCGTTCTTGTGAAGAGGAAATCAAAGAAGGCAGATACAGAACACAGCCATTTTAAGTCTCACGCTAAAGAACTTCTAGAGGTGCTGCTGGACTGGTGGTTTCTCACTGTTCCCTGGAGTGAGAGATCTCAATCTGGTCTTTTCATCTGGGAAGGTGAAACTCTAAGACCTCGGCAGCGTAACTTTTTAAAAAAAAATATTATCCAGTTTACTTTAAAAGTTTTTTTTATTTCTATGGAAGTGCAGTTTTGGCTGAAAAAAGTGTTTCAGCCAAAGACATCAACTTACTAACCAATTCCATTACACTTAGCTATTGTACACATCAGTATACTTAATAAATCTTCATAGCCATATTTGATCTTAAGAACTTCTTGTTTTATTAGTTTTAATGAATCTAATAATCTTCTCTTCACAGAATTGTTTTATACATATACAGTACTGTATTTTTTAACAATTTTGTTCAATAAGGTGATTGTATTACATGCAAAACTTATTAAATCGGAGCATTTCTACTTCCACTACATATCAAACTGTATATGCTTTATAGTGCATTCTTTCCGTTTCTTTCTTCTTCTTTTTTTTTAACTCAACCTAACAAAGAGGAGGAGGTATGAAAAGAATGTTGGCTAGTGGGCTCAGTGTGTTTTACTTTCCTCAACCCTCAGCCTTAGCCTCATAAAGCAGAAAAAAGGAACCATTACTCAGCTTTAACAAATAATAAAACAGCTGGCAAATTGCAACCAATAAACATGGCATTAAGTACACACAAATCAAAAGCAGAGCCGCATGAGCAATAAACAGATGTTGACTGAAATATATAAAATATATGGCACACTTTATACATAGTGTGTTTCCTGTGAAAGCTACGAAACCTGCACGTGTGTAGTCGGACATTTTCAGAAGATTTAATTAAAATTAAAAATAGAGTTTGAACAACACACTCATACACACACACTCATGTACACACCCACACTCCCATACACACACAGTGTAGGGACACAATACTAATAGTGGGTCAGAATGCAAAGTCGAGCACATCTTGTGAGAGGGAGAACACCTTTCTCATTACTTCCCTAATAGCCATCTTTCAAAGATATTTCACAGAGACAGTCAAAGGCAAGATGAAAATATGAAGTCCACCAATGCATGACCTGAAATTCCGTTAATAATGCCACAATTACCTGTTGAAGGGACGGGGTAATAAAATCAGAAAGCCCTGGGGGAGGGAGGAGCGGATGTGGGGTGGCTGAGTGCCATGTGCTTTGACATGCCCTCTCCAGATTAATTATGCAAGAGCTAGGATTATTTTCAAACACCCAGACCGAGGAAAATGGGCTCCGTGGCAGAGGATGTTGAGCAGGGGGTGCATGTGAAAAACACTAGCTGACTTTCTCTCTATGGTGTGCACATCAGCCAAAAGACTTGAAAAAATAGGAGGAAAAAATAGGGTGTATGTGAAAAGTAAAATGAATATAAATAAATTACTTTATAATAGATAGATAGATAGATAGATAGATAGATAGATAGATAGATAGATAGATAGATAGATAGATAGATAGATAGATAGATAGATAGATAGATAAATAAATAAATAAATAAATAAATGCAGAAACAGTGAGAGTAAGAAATTAAGATAAATGAGTCAACACTAAGCATGTGAGAAAGCATGAGTGTTATGCAACAGCCTCAGTGACCCTGTGACCCAGACATGATCTCTGTCAGGGGTCAGAACAGAAGACAGGCTATACACACATGCAGGGTAATATGAGCCATAGCCCCAGTTAGCCTTTAGACTTGCAGGCCAATACACAGTCAGGTAAACACACAGACACACACACACACACACACACACACACTGCCCAGATTAAATCTAATACCTGACTCAGTGGGGATATTAATGAATTATGCAATTACAGCAAGAAACAGCAACTACCGCTATTGATACATCTAAATTATTTATTATAACTTGAAAATAATAATACATAAAAAATAATAATAATAAATTGTTGGAATGCAAGCATGCATTTTTATATCTTAAAACCAACTTCAAATTTGTCTAAACATGTCCATGGGATTAGAGGGAATTTTTTTTTGCATACTGAGTCATCAACAAGCGTGAGACAATGGTGAAGACATGACTGGTAATGGTATTTTGTGTTCCAAAAAAACCTTCCTGCATATCCTGTTTTTCTGCCTTCTTTATGAAAGTCAATCCTGGTATGATACCGTTAATTGCGTGTTATGGCTAAACTGTACTGTACACTGACTGCAGCATACTCACAAGGAGGTGTCTGCGTTTGCGGCTGGGCCTTCCGACTTTGCGGGCCGGAGTGCTGCACGCTGGCCTGTCCGCCACAGCCAGCTCCTTCTCCCGACTCACACTGTCAGTCTGCCCAAATGACAAAGAGCCTCCATGTCACAAATACATCACACCACACCTCCACTTCCCACTGTTTCCATCTGTTTCTCTCTTGTACTGTTAAACTGCTTGTTTTCACACTAATTTCCTGTTCATTTGGAGTAAAATAACCCATTTCACAATTTTTTTGTAAAGTTTAATGCTAAAGATTTTTTAAACATGACCATTTTCCGTTATGTAGAATCCGTTACATCACGTTTATATTAAAGGAATTATGTTCAGGACAATTAGGCCTAAAAATGGTCTAAACTGATGTGAAGCCCTACCAGTTTTAACTCTTATTTGCTCTACAAAAGACATATTTAATAATATGTCTTTTGTAGATAACTCTTATTTGCTCTACAAAAGACATATTTAATAATATGTCTTTTGTAGAGCAAATAAGAGTTAAAACTGGTAGGGCTTCACATCAGTTTAGACCTACCAGTTTTAACTCTTATTTGCTCTACAAAAGACATATTATTAAATATTTAATAATTAAACAGAAATTAAGCTGTTTATGTAAATAAGTCAGAAGTGTGATTGATATCAAGGGTGAGTGATAAGGCAAAAAAATCACAATACTTAACAATAAGGAGATCCTCATGATACACAAAAAATTTAACAATATACAAATTCTGCAACATATAATTGTACAAAAATAGTATCTAATATCCAATCAGTTACTGAACAATGAGAAACAAAGAAAAAAACAAAATGCTGACACTTGATGATAAGTTTACCTCTTCAAGTGCATCACAAAGTGCATCATGATCTTATTAAATCACTATATAGATATCTTATCATAGCTCTAATGGATATAAATGTACAATAGTACTCTAAGAGCATGCAGGCCGGTTAAGCCAGTTTGCGTCCTCTAAAGGCATGTTAAGAAGACGGGACGGCATAATATCATCATCTCCATCATATCCATTGCCATCTCTGACACACTTTCCTAAAGTGTGCACACCAGAGTTTGCCGAAGCCAGAGACACACCCCAACATGAACAGGGGTGAATGGGTTTCTCTTTACACTCTTCTTTTTGTCCAGACAAGGATATTTAGATAATGGGAAAAGCCGGCACTTGAGTGACACCTCCCTTTTAGGCACTATGAAGTGAGGATTCTATAGCCCCGAAGCTGACCTACCACTCTCGGCTCCCACTTGACACAGTTACAAAGACATTTGGCAGCTCTTTCTCTTCCCTCCTTCCCATTCCTCTTTGTCTGGAACAACTGTGTCTCCCCCCCTCCAACACCCAATCTCCCTGCCAGCCAAGCACCCTAGGGTGTACAGGCAAGAAAAGACGATCCTAAGGTTGTCACGACACTAGATTTGACTGAATAGCAATGCTCTAAATCATGTTAATAGGGATACTGAACCTGTCCACCATGACTGAAGGGCTTGAGTAGCTGAGTGAGCACTGACTGATGATCCCTACTTACGCCTCATTTCCTTTCAATTATCTACGTTCAATATACAATGATAGAATTCTTCCAAATATGTATATAAAACAACAATGTTATTACTATACTATTACTAATAATGCTCACAAAAATTTGGTGATCGATCTGAAAACCTTACAGCCAAGAAATAATTTTAATTAAAAACAAAAAGTGAGGTTTGGGAAACTTGCCATTCCCTGGTGTCAACTCACCAGGGTCGTCCATAGCTTTGCTCTATTTCTGGCAAATGGCCAGTTATTTAAGGCGAGCCTTGTTGCCAGGCAACAGAGCTACAGGGAGCCTCGCGCGGCTCCACGGGTGAAGAGGAAGAGAATGAATTCGTCTATAAATCAGCCATACAGCATCCTCCTATCCACAAGCCAACACCCACGTCACCAAACACTTGCATGACACAGCCACACAAATCTCCCAGGCTGAGGACGCTAACAATACATGGGTGTATAAATACGATACATTGTGATACTAATAGCCCCTGTGGCAGTACACAACAGAGACGATCATTATTCAGCTCTCATTTCAAAACGAAGGGAGTTTTTGTTCGCGTTAAAATATGAGAAAAAGAGAACGATGTCAGGCCGCCTTTAAAACAACTGTGAGTGGTTCTGGAAACATATGGACCAGGTAAAAAATATGAAAAGGGTGAAATTTCGATATGGTCAAACACTCTGTCAAACATGCCCTAATTATATTTAATTGTAGAAAAAAATATCTTAACATCTGGCCATTTTCTTTCACTAATAATATCTCAAAATACTGTGAATGATCATAACACTGTTTCTCACTAGCAGATCTACTGTATGTTGTCTTTTTTTTCAGTCTTAGAACCGATACCTGAGGCAGCAGTATCAGAATATACAGACATCTTACTTAAGTAGAATGTACTGTATTATTTGCTTAACAAAGTGCATATTTACTCAATGAAACTCACTATTTGATTCTGTGTATACAAGACATGCATAGCATTAAATAGTAGGAGTATTAAATTTAAGACCAATATCAGGGGTGTAATAAAATGTAATGAAATGAAGTGAAATGAAATGAAATGAAATGAAATGAAATGAAATTGCTGTAGGTGATTCAGTCGTAATCAAATATTCACCTCTGGTAGTCATAACAGACATTATATATATATATATATATATATATATATATATATATATATATATATATATATATATATATATATATATATATATACACCTAATAACACTATTTATACCTTACACCTCTGTAAAAAACACACTCTTACCATGCGATTTCCCCCACTGTTGAAGTCAGTGGTGGTGACTGTGTTGGATGGCATCACCAAACCAATCAATTTCCAATACAGTACAAAAGTGATAAAAAGATCAAAACAAAAACAAAGCAAAATAAAATAAAAGATGCTTCAGTGATCCTCCCTTGATTGGTTTCCTGCAAAATAATACAAAATATGTCACAAACTTCACAGAGAAACTTTTCTAAAATGCTTTTTTTTTTTTTTTTTTTTAGAAATATTACTATTAATACACCTATATATAAATTATTTGGAAGAGAAAACCAAATCCCACAGAACTGACTGCAGGAATCCTACAGTAACCAATCTGTTAAAACACAGCTTATATCTGTACAGTTCTAAATATAGCTTGTCCTACTGCCCTAATCTCATTTGCCCAATCTGATTGTGGTGTCTTTATCTAATCATATAAATTTATTTCGGCTACAAAGCATGTGATAAATACTGGACATCTAGACCACATCTTCTCATCTTCCTGGCACTCTATAATGTCCAAAGCCTGACAAGACATGATCAATCAAACAGGCAACAAGTCCAATCTTACCACAATCTACATCTAGACGTCCCAACCCATATTTTCTGTATTTTTAACTGAATTATGAAGGCACACTGCCAGAGATGTGTTACCAATGTTATGAAATATTTATTCTCCACACGGCATGTGTACAGGTGATGTTTGAATCAGATCTCAGCACTACAAAGACACATGTGGATGTGCTGGATGGGCTTTTCTCTGCTCAGCTCATGTCTGCTTTTGATAAACCCTTTGTAAAATTGTATGCTCTGCTTTGTAGCCTAACTAACACAATGACAGTGCACGATCCAATTAATTTCAAAATATTCAGCCATTAGATCATTTGAGATCAATATATTATTCCGAATTTTACTTGGAAATATTATCATACCCCTGAAAAGGAAATAGAAGATGGTTGGGGTTGTTTTCTGTAACGGTTTGTCCAGGTCATAAATGTATGTAAATGATCATCCTTTGGATGGATGTGTCGTGTTTTTGGACAAGCGAGTGCGGAAGCGCGTGCGCCGGTCACCTGCCTTTTGGCCATTCGTTAAGGCAGTAAAAGCCACTTTGATCCTCCAAGGAATTCGGATTTCTAAATGAAAAACAGTGTTAAAAAGGCCGCGACACATCTGTGCTCACATTTATAAACTGTGCCAGCTATAAAATCGGCTCAAGTCCAAGTGCATAAAGCAGAAGGCAGAAGGGGGAAAAGCTGCTCGCCGTCTCGCGGACATCGCGCTCGCGCTACACGGCTACCCGTTTCCTTCTCAATAATGAACTGCACACAGGGGCATGGTGTTATGAAAGCGATGCACAACGTTAATTACCCGTTTTTGCCAAATCCCAGGCCTGAGCCCTTTTTCTGTTTTGTTGCCGCGGACTCCCGGATCCTCCTCGCGCTCCTCTCCACGTCCTCCGCCTCCCCGGCCGCCAGCACTTCTCCGCGGCCTCGCGCGCACTGCTGCAGAGGGCCGACCTGTTTCAGGCGCGACGCGTGGTCCTATCGCGAGTCAGTTTCTCCTTCCGCTTCACAACACTCACATATACTTTGTAACTCCATCACTGCACTTCTCGTTTATATCTTCTTAATTTCATGTCGTTTCGTACAGTGTTTGTTTCCCCCCTATGTTGTAAGAATATCGTCATGACACTCCCCTAATTTATCATGTTTAAGATATTCCAGTAGCATCAGTTTACAAGAAAAACGTGTGTAAATGTCAGAACAACTTTACATCCTAATATACAGTAAGTAGTTTATACTTTAGCATGACACAGTAAATATTATCCTTAGAGAACTGTAATGTCTGGTTAAACTAGGAGTAATACATCATAGTCATGTGCCTTGGTGTCACAACAGGAAGCTGATTCCTCACAGCTACAGTCACATTTATATTTACAGCATTTAGCGGACATAAGCTTACATCTCAATTTTTTTTTATACAACTGAGCAATTGAGGGTTACGGGCCTTGCTCAGGGGCCCAGCAGTGGCAGCTTAGTGGACCTAAGATTCAAACTCACAACCTTCCGATTGGCAGACCCAGGGGCGCCACTAGCAATTTTGGGCCCTATGAAAGAAAATGAGACTGGGCCCCCATACCACACCGCGCCAAACATACAAGCCTCTGGGTGCCGCCGCCGCCCCCCCCCCCCCCCTTAGTGGCACCCCTGATCAAACCAACATCTCACCACAGTCTCCCTGGTTTTATTCTTGAGGTAGGGATTACTGTTTGGGTCGCCTCCCAAAAATACTGATAGGTGATCTGGCTATGATAAATTACCTCGGTGTGACTGTGTGTGTTTGTGGTGCGATGTGATGGACAAGTGTATTCCTAGTTCACACCCAGTGTTCTTGGGATAGGCTCCAGATCCACTGCAACCCTGACCAGGATAAAGCGGTTACTGAAGAAGATGAAGATAACCACATCAACATTTTAAATTAAACTGTAACAAAATTCATTACTGAAATTTAAAGACAAATCATACTTCTTGCTGATTCTTCTTGAATCTATGATTTTATAGATTCTTGATTATATAAGCATATGAATGGCATATAACATTATGGTGTTTAATTTGCCTTCCAAGTACATCTAACTTGTACTTGTCTCAGTACTGAAAACAAAATCTATCATCAGATTCTGTTAAACTAATTTATTTATCTGTGCAATCTGGAATAACTGTATTACTCCAATAAATGCAACTGGCAATTTGCTTCTTTAGCAATGTTTGTGAAATCTCTTTAACCTTAATGTTTTCACAGTTTATGTTCAAAGTGGAATTGTTTGTCTTAACCTTGTTTCTTTTCCTATGTTAGCTAACTCACATACTGTACATACTGTATACTTCATGTGGCCAGTGTTTTCTACGTAAACTGTTTCATTGCCTAGCAATGCTAGATATACTACTATAACAGGCAGAGTAACAGAGGGGGATAACATAAAATATGTTAAATGCATTATTTGACTGCAAACCTGTAGCCAACATGTCATATATTGAGAAGAGGTGCATCAAAAACTAAAACTTTAAAAACTATTTAAACCTTTTTTTTTTTTAAACAGATTAAACAGCCTTTGCTTCTAAGGTGGTATTTGGCAAAAGTCCATTTTTTAGGCTTTTACTGTGGGGATCAACTGAAACTCTTCTGCTTTTGCCTGAAATGTGAGTGTAAGCAGTCAAGTTGAAAGGTAATCTAGTTTTAACTTTTTGGTTGATGTGGTTCACTGGACCGGAAGCACCCATGTAGCTTGCAGTATGTGACATGCAGAAGATAGACTAGCTGGGACAGGTTCAGACATGAAAAAGGCAGCACTGTGCAGTCAGCAGTTTCTCTCTCCCTTACCTGTGCTGGATTTAGGTCAGTTGTAGCTCTCCTCAACTATAATGACAGGTCTCATAATAGAAACATTCATTCTTCTTTTATATCTAGCCAGAGCCAACTTCAGAAGCTTTTTTAGCTCAGCTATGGAAGCACTCCAGTGATGGCTATTACACTTACACACACTTATAAACACACACACACACACACACACACACTTACTGTACACACACAGACACACGTTCAGTTTATTTACACAAAAAACTGGTCCTCACCAAAAACACATGTTCCCACACACATTTATATATATTCACCTTTAATAATTTACAAAAAAAGACACATATTTGATAGACATAAATTATGGTTTTGAAAGTCAAACATCGCAATAAACAAGTGGCAAAACCATGACATATTAATTTTAACTTAGCACAAGTATATCATTTTGAGTGACAGGTTCTGGCTTTTCAAACAAATCGTATAATTACAACAGGATATTAAAAATTAAAGCAGGATTTAATGTATTGGTATGTTCAGATAGTATGACGCAACAGATCCACTTGTAGACTTTTGTGGCATACAGTACAGTGTTAATAAATATTTTATACCAGGGTTAATTTTTCAAACTTAAGTATATGTAGTGTTTAAGCTTTCATGATTGCGAACCTTCTCACTGGACTATTTGGAGAAATTCAGAATCGTAGGCTGTGATTAAACACAAACACACAGAACAAGGACAGAAGGACACATTAAGTTTGGCAAACAGTTTGACACAAATTTAAAGGCAGAACAAGAAGTTTTCCAATGAGCACAGATAAATAATTGCATTCCTACAAAGTCACATACTAAAACTCCTATCTAAGCATTGACTTGCACGTGTGCAGAATACTTTTTTTTTATTATTAATATTTATAGAGCACTTTATACAGTACATCTAGGCACACCTACATCATAAGATTGCATTCATATTTGTAGCAAATGAAACATGATCGTTCCGATCCACCTTTCAAAGCAAATAATCTGTTCCATTTGTACTTTGCACAGTAGAGTAAGAATTACAAAACAAATGAGTTATTGGATTTTAAAGCCCGTACATTTGACATGAATGATTCAAGCCCGCTTTACCACTTTTATCATCAATTACAATCGAGTTGAGTTTCCATCAAAAATGTCAGCGTTATTTTCTGTAATCCATACATTAAGCATTCATGTTATTATCAACTGCCACAGAGTGTCAAAAATAAATAAATAAATTCTCATGACCGTACCTACTGTAACCAAAGAAACATCTTATTTCACACAGTGTTTAACAATAATAAAAATGTATTCTTGGTGAAAAGCATTCAACAGACATAATGCAGAAGTATATGGTTTTTGTGTAGAAATACAATATAAATCAATAACAATGAATCATTGCCCATCTATTTTCTCCCACAAAATAAATATTACTATTCCAGTTTAAATAACTGTACTTCAAGACATGATCTTCAAAGAGTTGATATAATCATAACAGTCATGTTTCTATTATACGCAGAAAGGAATAGGTTCGTATTTTGTCGTTTTAATTAATAAGAAACAATTAACTGCCATTCAAATTCCCCTAAAGCATTAGAATAAACAGAACACCAGTTATATACATTATATTTCCATGAAAGAAATTATTGAACCTGAATTCTTTTTTTTTTTTTTAAATTCAAGTACGGTATAATTTTCTTGCTCATAACTGTAAAGCTCTGTACTGTATAACTTTCAAATCTAAGAGACCAAGAAAATATTAATGCAGAGCCCCTAAGCCTATACACTCATCCCTAAACCCCAAACCCATCCAGTCTCCATCCCCATCCACCCACACTCCTCAAACATTTCCTCTCTCTCACCACTGTACATTCCATCTCCTCTCTACGCAGTCCAGCAAAAACTTCCTGCTGCAGCTCTGTTGACTCCCATCGGCCAATCTATAAGGATTTTATGGTCTGTACTAATCTCTGATCTGCAAACGTTCCTGGGCCGAAGTCAATGCAATTAATTTGTTCGCTTCTTTCATTGCCACTGTCCCTAGTCCCTGAGCACTAGTTTCACCTATTTAGAGCATGACTACTGACTAAGCATTTGAAGTAAACAGAAAGTCATTTGCACTTCAACTGAACTAGTATACAGCTATTACTACATCATTCAACTCTTTGAAACAAACTGCTTTTTTTAAATGCACCGCCGTTTTGATCTGACTGAGAAGCAACTGGAAGGCTTTCGAGGGATGTACAATATGAAGATAGATGTTTTCACAATGTTTTCAAGATCAACCTACAATAACAAGTAGTCCAAAGTAGCATCCTCAGAGATTCCCTGACAAACACCTGGCATTATAATGCTTTATCATGGGCTGAGTGGACTAGCAGCAGTTTGAATGAACATAATCAGAGTGGGGAAGAAGGTGGACTCCCACGCTCACCACAGTAAAAATAAATGCCACATGCAGGTCAAAGACAAGGGTCCTCCTTTTATGAAACTTCATGCAAAACTCAAACAACACAAACAAAAACATTTTCACTATTTCTACAAAATATTTTCTGTTTTATCTGAGGAGGACACCTATAGGAAAGAGCTGCAGCTGAGATCAGTGAGTTGTTCCCAGTGTTAACACCGACTATGCACAGTGTGACCGTTTTGGAGACTGAAATCAAAAGATTTTTGATATGACAAAGCACAAACAAGCCATTCCTTTGCAGACATGAATGAAAATGTTACATAATTACAACAGGTTTATACATATAAGACATATAGCACTATATATATTTATATTCTCCTTAGTAGATACAGCTTGCTCTCTGTAAAATGTGATGAAGTGTTCATTTCACATAGTGAAACCTGGCTGGGAAGAGCATGCATTACTTTATGTGCTAATGCCAGGAAGGGTTTTGCTGTCGCTGGTTCTTGCCAGTCACATCCAGACATTTAGAATGAAGGTGTGGAGTGCCTGTTCCCATAATGCCTCTGTGCTGACACTGGATGAAACACAGACTAAGGTTAGGTATTGGGATCAATCTGCACTTAAAGAACTTTTTAGTTATACTTACATGTAAAATTCCATACTGTTTTACTCAGACTCAACTAGAAAGCAGACAGAAAGGAGAGCTAAAACACAGCTGAAGTGCTAACCCTTTGTTGGAATTCAATTACATGGGCGCACACTTTTGCAGAAGTTGAATTCCATCTTTTAGAAATATCTGCCATCAAATACTGTCAGCTGGGTAAAGAATAAAGCAGTCTATGCTGAATATTAGTAATAAATATGCCTTGGTATTTCTTTATTCAACTTTCTAGTTGTTGTTTTTTTTATTTTACTAAAGTTTTTTTATTACACCCCTCCTAACCTACCAGCAGAGGTGAATTTGTGCCCAATAATGGATTATTTAAAAAAAATTCCACTACAGCTACAGGTATTCAGTCCTTCAAAACTATATCCCCTCTCATCCACTTATACAAAGGAGCTATGCTGGACATGTGTCTGAACCACCTAGAAGCTGGCACACGCACCAGATGATGGACACTAGCTTTGTGTGCACTGCTTGGCATTGACCGTTTTAATGATGTGGTCTGATTCAGATATCCTCCTGCACTCACTGCGTGAGAGACAGTGCACTGTCATCTGTATCAGAGGAGGGAACTAAGGATGGAATAGGTTATTTCCACCTTGCAAAGCATCCTCTCTGGTGGGCCAATTATACTCAGTGTCCTTTTAGTTTGTGACTGTTGTGAGTGCTGTACAATAGTGCAGTGGATACACTTTCAAGACCGTCCATACGTCCATGCTTATACCAAGAAATGGCAAGCCAGCTTAGCCACTTTGCAAATGTCAGGCCAACATGCTGCGATTTGTGGTTCTCCCTGACAGAGCTACACTGACAGCTTTGGCAAGATGCATTGGCCATGACAGAATAGATGACTGGCCTCAACATCTTTTATTTGCCTTTGTTTCTTTACAGCTCACCTGAAGTATTGTACAGAATTCAGCAACTAGGACACAGATTCCTATTCCTGGCTTACAAATGGCCAGCAAATGGCTTCTATTATTGCTTTCACTAGCAGGGGAATACCCTGGCAGTTCAGACAGGTAGTCCAGGACCTTGTACACCTTTGAATGGAGACTATTCCTCTAATGTTTGAGCATCTCATCAGCTATGTCTGGTGCACTGCCCGTTTCCAAAGATACAAATATTTCTTTAAGTACTTTTAGATAGGAAAGTTTATAATCTTAGTTGTATTATAACAAAATGGAAGCAATTGGGAACAATAGCAAATCAGCCACAAAGTGGTAGGCCACATAAAATCACAGAGAGGGGTCAGCGCATACTGAGGTGCACAGAGTCAATAGCTACAGACCTCTACATTTTGTGTGGCTTTCAGATTAGCTTAAGACCAGTGCATAGAGAGCTTCATGAAATGGGTTTCCATGGCTGAGCAGCTGCATACATCACCAAGTGCAATGCAATGTGTTGGATACAGTGGTGTACAGCATGCCGCTTCTGGACTCTAGAGCAGTGGAGACCTGTTTTGGAGTGACGAATCATATTTCTCTGTCTGGCAATCCTATGGATGAATCTGTTATTGGCGGTTGCCAGGAGAACGGTACTTGCCTGACAGCATTGTGTGTAAAGTTTGGTGGAGGGGGTGTTATGGTGTGTGGTTGTCTTTTAGGGGCTGGGCTTGGCCCCTTAGTTGAGGTGAAAGGAACTCTTAATGCTTCAGCATACCAAGACATTATGGACAATTTCATGCTCTCAACTTGTGGGAACAGTTTGGGAATGGCCCCTTCCTCTTCTAGCATGACTGCACACCAATGCACAAAGCAAGGTCCATAAAGACATAGATGAGCAAGTTTGGTGTAGAGGAACTTGACTGGCCTGTACAGATTCCTGACCTTAACCCGATAAAATGCCTTTGGGATGAATTAGAGCAGAGACTGCGAGCCAAGCCTTCTTGTCCAACATCAGTGCCTGATCTCACAAATGTGTTTCTAAAGGAATGGTCAAAAATTCCCATAAACACACTCCTAAAACTTAAGGAAACCTTCCCAGAAGAGTTGAAGCTGTTATAGCTGCAAATGGTGAGCCAATTCTATATTAAACCCTACGGATTAAAAAATGTGATGTCATTAAAGTTCATGTGCATGTAAAGGCAGATGTCCCAAAACTCTTGGCAATATAGTGTACATGCTAAATGTATCTCTATGAAGGCTCAAAAACCCATTATGGCCTCCATCCACTACCCATTACAGTTCCGTAAAAGACTGTTTTTCACCCTTAAAAAGAGATCACTTCAGTAAAATTAGTTAGGGAATTGCATGCTCTGGTGATAAGATCACCACAGATGTGTTAATGGCAAGGTATTTTCAGGTGACCTTTTGGTTGAACCCAGGATCCTTGAACAAGATCAAATCGCCCCATTATTGTATGAATCACCTGATTGATCTTCCAGCTTTCCATGCAAGCAAACACCATAGCGCACACTGTGGTATTACTGTATCTAGACTTGGCGGTTGCCATTCAGTCAGTCCTCAGGCCAACTGTTCTTCTGTATCTGATTAGTTCTGAGGGAAGTCCTGTTCAAGACATTGTTGGCATTTTTGATTCTCACTGCCCTTGGCTGTGAGAAGGAGCGAAACAGAACACTAGTTCCATACTGTATGTAACTGTGGATCTATGACTCGAGGAAACGGTTATAGTGAAACCTTTGTGCCTTTATAACAGTGATCTTTGCTGCAAGTACTGCGTTATACATCACTAAACTACTTTCTTGGGAGTTTCTTGTAAATGCACAAGATGAGTAACCAGGTAATTCTCATCGCTCCTTGAGAGTTACATGGAGCCAAAGTTCCACTATCAAGCCCTAAATTCGTTCAGGGGTACAAGTAAAGTAATCAGAAATGAATTTGGTGTTTGACAAAGAAATCTAATGTGACAAAAGATAACTCACCTTTTTCCCTTCCGTTTCTCATGTTCACTTCCTCGTCTTCCAGACCATCATCGACTGTAAAGTTGTAAAGAGTAATAAGCCGAGAAATTAAAGGATTATAGTATCACAGAACTACCCATTAGCATTGGAGAAAATACTTCTTTACTATGTAATATAAATCAACAAATCACAAACAATACCAGAGTGGAGCTCTTTAACCAACGATGACATGGTATTTGTGATTGAGTCCGCAGCTACCAAAAGATCATTACGGAGATTTCTAGGTACACCTGAAACAGACAAAGGGTAACACTTTGTTTTAATTGGCTTTTCTTATAGTTTCCCCATAACAGTGGTTTTCAAGGCCCTTGCACTTGGTAATTTGTATGTTGCACGTATCAGGGATGCCTCACCCTGAGAAAAGGCATCCAGTACATCGTCACTGACACCAGCCAGGCAGTCCTGTGGTGTGTGAGTAGGTGTGGAGCCGGCGGAGGTGGAGCGGATGGGCATGGGCATGGTGCAACTGGCACTGTGGCTGGGTGAGGAGTGGGGTGAGCCCCCTGTCGGAGCCTGTAGCAGAGAAACTGGGTTAAGCTGCCAGCAATAGAACAGGAAGCAGATCTCACTCTGGATGAGTAGCAATCTGACTCCTCATAGACACACACACAAGTCCTTTCAAAGCTCTAGCCAACACACAGACGATAGTATCAGCGCTAACGCACCTACAGACATATGATCTACATTAAACTTCAAGCCTGCTCTGGTGGTATATGTTCACAGAACACCTTATTTGGCCTCACACTCACAGAGAACCATGTGTGTGCCATTAGAAGAGCAGGCAAATGGAGAGGTAGATGAAGAAAAGGGGCACTGTGTTTCATGGACTGGTGCAGGGCCCAGGGGCCGTGGCACACAGCCAGGCAGCAGATGGCCAGCCAGACTGCAGTCACATTAGAAGCGAGGTGGTTAGCTCACATGAAAGGCAAGCACGTCCCTGATATTTGGCAGGGATATGCATGGGTCAGCCTGCCCTGCCAAGCAAGGAAATAAAGGACCAAGCTTAAACGTCATATTGTCTTATAGCTAAAAGCACACCTGTGAAGATGCTTAACTTTACTCATGATAGACTTGCTAAGTCTCCTTGCTATGCTCTCCTAATGGGAGTTGCCTGAAATTATCTTGTCACAAAAAAGAAATTAAATGTAAGGTGCCTGATTACATAATAATAGTTAGTTTTACATGTTGCATATGTGAAATGCCAGCTCTTTAGTGTTCACAATGCTGTGGCAGTACCACAAACACTTTGACTTAACAATCATGAAAGAAACTATAGTCAGGAACACTTACACCCTTCTGCTCTTCATCCTATCAGCCAGCAGAAAAAAAGGAAGAGTGAGAGAATACAGATTCATGAATGAGAGAGAGAGAGAGAGAGAGAGAGAGGAATATAACAGCCGATAGACCATGGTGTACTGTAATAAAGACATGTTTACAGAAAGTGAAAAAGAGCAGGACTTCTAAAATAAATCATACCTTTAGCAGTCTCATGAGCCCTTCCAACTGGACCATCAATTCTCTCCTACTCTCCTGCAGTGCAGACATGCGCTTTTCCAGTTCATCTTTTCTATGCCTGACCAAAAACACACACAATGCTTGAAAAAACAAATGACTGGATGTAAGTGAATATTAATTTGTCATTCTAAGTATGAGTAAACTGGTCTCCTTGTATTAGGACATAGGCCAGTTATTTCCTAACCTACAGCATGTGTTCCCAAGACTAGAATCAACGTATACAGGAAAATGACTAAAGAAATTCTTTTAGGACTCCTAGACACCCTCTGGTGTTTAACAGTGGTACTTTAGTTGAAAAGGTGATCATACATTTCAAAGCACTTTCTGCCTGAGAAAACCAGAAATGCGAAATACTTTAAGTGTGTACATTTTGGACATCTGTGTGTGTGTGTGTGTGTGTGTGTGTGTGTGTGTGTGTGTGTGTGTGTGTGTGTGTGTGTGTGTGTGTGTGTGTACCGGAGCAATCGTAATTCTGCCAGGAGAGTGGGGTTCTGTTGAGCTTTCTCTGGTGTGGGCTGAGAGGCTTGCTCATGTTCCAGACGCAGCCGCTGGATTTCCTGAAGGATCTCCCTGTTTCCCCGAATCATATAATTAATAATTTATAACACACACACACTACCATAAAATCAAATGCAATCTACAGAGTGTCTAAAAACAGGAATCAATGCGAATAGATTGAGCAAATATTTCAAGCTTGAATATCTGGAGCAGAATTCCCCAAAAACCTTAATTAAATATATGTAGGTTTACTGTCATTAGCTCCTGACTATTAAGACACCTTGTAAGTTAATATACCCAGCCATAATAACTTAATTATCATTTATTTTTCCCTGGAACCCCACTACATATTGAATAAGATGCTACTTTAGGTCATTTATTCATTAAAGCTTATTGCAAGCCAATTCCAAGCCAATATATGCAGAAAGTCACCTATTTTTGTTCTCGAGCTCGGCAATGAGTTGCCTCTGTTGCTTGTTGGCATCAAAGTTGAAGCTCAGGTCGGTAGGAGGGCACTGCTGTGAAACAATGATTAAGATTAAAAACAAAGGACACATTAAACAAAGCCATTAAATCAACATGCTGCTGGAGAGGTAATGATATCACACGGGCAAAAATGCCAGAGCGGGCACATGAGTTCAAACATCAGTGGATTAAATGAGCCTGATGTGTTATTTATTCTCAATTTCCGCACCGTTGGGAGTGCTACAAAATGGTCCATTATTGCAGGTGGTACATATTGCAGAGGACAGAGATATTACAACTAGGTTGTGTGTGTGTATTAATGCATACTCACTGAAGAATTGCTGGCTTCGGCTGCCAGACGAGCAGCATAGCGAGCAATAAGACGGTGCTCCTCATCCAGCCTGCTGGGACTCTCCAGAGTGGTGCTGTCCAGAGAGAACGACATGCCAAGTATGCACTTAGTGAACTACTCTTTATCAATGGACTCTTAGAAAAAAAGGGTACTAAACTGTTGGCATATTCTCGACCTTTAATATGTATCTTCAACTTGGAAATATCAATATTATGTATCTTTGAGATTTAACCCTTTTTACCAGTATGCTGGTGTTCTATTCTGCACTGTAATGGAAATCAACTATAATTAATTATGGAACATTTTCAATCTGTATAAACAAATGAATGATTTTATCACCGCAAGTCATAAGATAATATATGACTTATATAAAATGACTCAGCACGCTGTTGGCTTTCAGATGTTTTTAAGTCTGTTGCGATAAACGTACATAGAATTTAAGTTGGATGAATTTAACACCTTCACATTCTAAACGCTTATGAACAAGATCTCGGGCATCTCAAAGATTAGAAAGGAGTTTGATTATAAAAATGAACTTTGAAAATAGAAACATTTGTCGGACAAAATAGAACTTTTATAGAATGTATTGCTCTTAGTATGCTAGGTAAATAGAGAATATCTACAAATACCCTGAGTGTCTTATTTCATTTGAGCCATTAATGATCACTGTAGAGAACTTGGACACAACCAAAACAGCAGGAAATTCCATTTTCTGGCTTCTGGTAAAAAGAGTTGTTGCATAACGACCATAATTCCCTTTTAAAGTAAAGCTTTAATGTTGCACTGTATGCACATTTCTAGGTAAAAGATACATACTAAAGAGGCAAAAGGTGTGCACTTGAAGATACCACTTTCAGAACCAGGAACAATGCAGTACATAAAAAACACACATACAAAAAAGCTCAGCATGGACAATCACACACATAGAAACACCCAGGACCATCTCACATACTGTAGCTCCTGTACTTTCAGAAAGAAAAAAGTATCATCTGTTTAGATCTAGGCCTTATATAAAACCTTAAAATCTGAGACGGCGCCAAATTAAAACCCTTTAAGTACCTATATCCAAAGAACATTTAAGAAACCCTTGTGTATGATTGTTGTTCATAAACTCACACACCGGACAGGGAGGCTTGTGATTTTTTGTGTTTTCTTTCACTCCATTATCATGACTTTTTAAGAGGGTCCTGATCCATAGTCACTGCAGAGTTATCCTTCAGATATGACTAGAAGCAATTAGTTCATTCTATATTCTACATTTGATATTTTTTATATTTTTCATATAATGCGTTTTTTTTTCTGTGCATGGATCAGACTGTATAGCATCATTACAAAAAGGCACAGTATGGTGCATGTCTCATGCTATAAGAACTGCCATACGACAGGAACAGATGATGGAGCATATGCTTCCCTTCCTTATTAAGAGACCTCCAATGAGTCAACAGAAATAGTGTATATGAATGTGAATGTTACAGGCCAAGATCTGCTGCCCTAATAAACAGCATAAACAAGTACATGACAAGCTATTCCTTCCATTAAGAGCTTTATGCAGAGCTGAACCACTGTGTCACTCAATTGGATCCTGTCAGTGTGATCTGTCTGATCTTCCTACTTTCACATACTTCACGCTTGGTTCATTAAAAATGCTACTGTGTGCCAAGACCCTTTCAGAGACACATGGTATTTATGATTCCTCCTCCAAGTGCAAGCTGGAGAAAGATGTGTAAGAATTCTGTTAACGCTACAATGAGCTACACTGCAGGAATTAAAGACACATCCTGCAAAGACTTTAATAGATCTTCCATCTACTGTATTAAAGTATGATTGTATATTTACAATCCCTATTATTTGCCATCTTTTGACCCGACTAGAGAATTTGTTCAGTAATACTGAATCCAATTAATAAATCGGATCTGCCAATAACGACCCAATATTTCAAGGCTGTGCATGATGCAGGGTCAAATCAGTGCGGTTTATAATTGCATATGCAGCAGCTGGTCAATATCACTTAACACTGAATTAAAAACTCATCTGGTACAAATGAATACGGTTATTTACTCGCTGACAGCGTGGCTACATGACCCAGCTAACAATAAATTGAGAGCAGCATCATTTGCCCTTGAGAGCCTTCTGAGTGTTTAGGGGGATGGAAGTGGGTGAGCATGCTGCGTCAGCATAAAGGATCACTTTCCTGTCCGTGCGTCTGGCTTTGACACTTCCTGCACAAGGCCAAACTATTACATGCCTTATTACAGACATACAGTAGATATAAAGAGATAAATTGAGAAATGCATTCCTTTAACTTAAAATTCCTTAAAATTTCTTTATATCTGTGATATTCAGTGTTCCATAAAAGACAAGGAAGCTATTACTTAAAGACAGGAAAATTACATCCATTACATCCATTAACCTGTAAGAGGTTAATGTTTACACTGGAGGTTTAAACTGGTGGCTTGTTGCACGAATGCCAACCAAGCAAAGTACTTTATTGGATCAAACTGGAAAATATACTATAGCAACCAGGCCATTTTTCACTGGCCCCAGTCTTTTAAACATGCACCAGTGTTGTTTCTGTAGCAAATCCTCTGCTGTTCAATACCCTTGTCTATTTTTAAGTAAGCTATATCCTAGCATAAGTGAGACATTATCAATCATAGCAGGTCCGTCCCAAACACAATCATATCAGATTATCGATAAGCTGTCATGACGTCCCTACAACCTTCAGTCAGGCTGAAAGGAAGCATTATATTTTGGCATGCTCCACTGAGCAACACTGCAACCGTAATTTGGTGGAAAATAATTGTACATTCCTCTACCACTTGCCCTCTGGCCCAGACCACTGCCAGTGGCTGACCTCACACTTACTCAAACAGAGCATGACTCAGAAGGCTGCAGTGTCGAGTCTAAGAGCATCAGAATGAAAGACTGTGACACAAATCCAACTCGCTCATGCAAATGCATAGTGCGTCTTATTGCCCGAGGTTAACAAATCGATTCTGCTTTTCCTTAACCAGAGTTTAACCAGAAATCTTTTGCAGTGAAGATCTCATGTCGGATGAAGTGTTTACCCGTGCCACCCCTCCTCCAAACCCTCTCCCACTGCCTCAGTCCATGCCAAGCTATTTATAGCCCTGCTTACATACGAGCAGCTTCTTTCTACTTCAGGCGCTGTGCATCACATCTGGTCCATTCAGGCTTTTTTTCAGTCATGACACTTCATATTCTAAGACATTTCACTACAGCACTTCTGGAATAGTACTACTAACTAAATATAAATATACAACATTCATCAAATGTAATGTAGAAGAAGCTGTGATGGGGAGTGGTATCGTAGATAAGAAAGGGATAATCCTTAAGGAGGTTTCTGAATGATACAGTATGTCTGTAATGCAATGCAAAATCCTCCACCTACATTCCATTTTAAGTATCAGGTATTAACATCTTATATGCAATTTCGTCTCATGTTACCATTTTTGCCTGTGAGATCCAGCCAACATAAAAGAGAGTGTGTTGTGGGACGAGGGACAGGAAAGCGCTGAATCACACAACTCGATTAACTCTATTCCTGAGATAAGCTTCTCATCCTGAGTGCTTTTATCTCCCTTATCACATGAAATGATCCTGGCCTTCAAAATGCACCGTGATCTAGAAAGCTGAGTCAATTTCTCCCTTCAATGCTTCAGCTCATCTGCCTTAGTTGAGCAAACATATAGCTTAGCAGTAAATCAAACAGAGAGAATCCAAGACATTTATCACTCACTTGCAATTTACAGACTACAAAGCAAGCCACTTTTAAGACTATAACGGACTGACAAAAGAGTGGCTTAAACATGACAGCATGCAGACGTAAACCTGTGTCAAGTGCTTACCTGGTGGTGGGCGTGGGGGCCCCAGAGGACACAAAAACTGTATCATTCATGTTGTTGGACACTGGCTTCAGCTGACTGCAAAATTATAAAGTTCAAGTCAAGCATGGCCACAAAGCAGGAGCTGCCAAACTGTCTCCTATCAGCAGCCTATGTGTGTGTGTGTCTGTGTGTGTGTGTGTGTGCAGAATACAGTGAGCTTTCAGAGGAGGAGCTGTCAAAGTGCTCTATACTGTACTGGAGCAAGCCTCATGTACCGGCATCTTCACTGTAATTGCTTTTAATACAGTGACATTTTCATTTAATGCTATTTGCACAAAACTAATTACCGCTTAACAAAGAGAGAGTCTGTAGGAATTCTAATTAGAGCTGGAGTTTGAGAAAACTGAGAAAAGAGAAGAGACAGAGATAGGCAGAGGTGACATTGCAGAAAGCAAGGATAAACTGAATTATGGACTGGACCCAAGTGCTTGTCAGACCTCACACACACACACACACACACACACACACACACACACACACACACACACACACACACACACACACACACACACACACACACACACACACACACACACACACACACACACACACACACACACAATCAAGCAACTGAGCCCTTCCAACCACACTCTCTACATTGCTCCCTCTCTTAATATGACGTCTCCTCACAGGTAGCACTACAGGCATATCATTAAGTAAAGAATTAACAAAAGGAAAAAGCAAAATTAAATCTTTTATAATCACATATACGCATGCAGTACATCTCTTTCTTTTGCATATTCCAGCTTGTTAAAAAAATGGGGCACAGGGGTAAGCCATGATACAGCTTCCCTGGTGCAGAGAGGGTTGCTCCACGGCCCAACGGTGGCAGCTTGACACTGCTGGGGCATCAACTCCTGACCTTCTGAAGATTGGCTCAGTGCCTTAACTACAGAGACTGAGACGTCGCTGCCCAAAGCAATCACTTCCACCAATGTCACCTTGTCTAAGTTACTCCGAACTTCTCTCTGACGCTTTTCTCAACTCAAGCTGTGCTTTTGCTTGAAGCTTGCTTTCCCCTCATATCTGATTATTTTCCCTCTCTCTATCTTTCACCAACCCACATGTGTGTTCACTCTGTTTTCACACAGCAGTATAAAGAGAAATCCAAAACCTAAAAGAATTTACCTCTGCCTTAACTATTTGTCTAACTTGTCTTAATGAATTGTCTTCTAATGTGATTATTACGCTACTGTTTTCTGAGACACAAGTAAACCTTTATCATAATGAGCGCTTTCTCTTTTTGTAAAAGTCACTAAAAACCTGTTTTGATCATATCGATTTCAATGTGTTTTTCTCTAGAGGGTAAAATTCATTTGCAAAATAAACACAAGCATGCTTTAAAGACTAAGAAGAAAGAAAGTGCCGTGACTTAATTTAAGGTATCTGGAGCATAAATTAGAACAGAACGCAATGTAGGTACCTTCAGTAAGAATCACAACTCACAAAAGATTTACCGTTATTACACTGTTCAAGACCAACCTCAAAAATGGCAAATATGTTTGTATGGACTAACTCACCTAGTGTGGCGTACGGAGCACCTGTTTGTTTAGATCTGAGACACATCCAGAGGCCAGCTGCCTCTTCTGTCCTGCCCTCCGCTCAACTGAACTAGCATCTGAATGCACAACATTGCTGCTGTCTCCAAGGAAACCCGGCAGTCACATGACCTAGTGACGATCCAGATGCACGCTTTCTCGCTTACTTTCTCTCTCTCTCTCTCCCTCTCTCAACCCCACTCTCTACGCATCTAACTGTCTTTCCCGTATTCTCTACCATATTCTATACACACAAACAAACCACAGAATCAAACACATACAGGTAAAGAGCTTCCGTTAATGTTCACATCAAAATGGGGGAATGCTCATATCATATCAGAATGGGGAAAAAAACGTGATCTCGGCATGGATTTTGGTCCCAGACAGGCTAGTTTCAAAATATATTGTGATTTTCAAGCACGACTGCTTTGCATCTCAGAATTCACAAGACATGAAACTTTCAGGCTGATGTCTTACAACAGCAGAAGACCACATCGTGTTGCACTCTGGTCAGCCAAAAACAGAAATCTGAGGCTGCAGTGAGCACACACTCACCCAAACTGGATAATTAAGACCAGGAAACATTTTCCTAAATTAGATAATTTATTTACTCATTATACATGATTTTCTAATTCCCACTCTCTAGCTAAATCTCTCCTATCCCAAGATGGTTGGTATGGATGGTAAACGATAGCAGATGCATCGACAAAGACATGTGAGGTATGCTACTGCATCTTTCTGCTCATGCTACTCCACAGGACAGGCGTTCATTTTTGCAGTTTCCTGGCGATAAGGCGAATGCTTTTCTATTGCGCACCCTTGGCTAAGATTTAAGAAAGCATCCTGTCTACAATGTGAAGTCTTTTCCCCAAAGTTCTGTGTAGTGTGATGCCGTGCTGTATGAAGAAGCTCCCACAGTACCTCATTAAACTTTATGTTTTCACAGTCCAGCAGGGCCATGTGCTGGTGGTGTGTCGTGATCAATGACACTGTTTCACAGAGCAGAAAGACCCGTTAAACTGTGTACAATGACATGCAGCTGATATCTGTCTCCTAAGATGGATGATTAGTTGTTGAACCAGCACAAAGCACTGTGAGTTGCTTATATTCACATATTCCATGCACATTTAACAAAACCAAGTCGCTTGTATTATATATTTTACATCTTGCAAGATGTCT
This sequence comes from Tachysurus fulvidraco, assembly GCF_022655615.1. Classification (NCBI taxonomy): domain Eukaryota; kingdom Metazoa; phylum Chordata; class Actinopteri; order Siluriformes; family Bagridae; genus Tachysurus; species Tachysurus fulvidraco. Next base: position 10,247,959 of record NC_062529.1, read on the forward strand.
GCCCTTAGTGGAGGGCAAGCCAAAACGATTCTCACAAGTTTTATGAGGTCACATCCATAATATTAAGTGGTGTTTCTATTCGTTGCCAGGTAATTATAGTGAGGCGAGTGCTGCCTGACAGTGCTGGGGAAATATGGTACGGAAAAGTCCTTATCAAAATAAAGATCAATGAGCAGTGTTTTCAGGATTTCACCTCTGGCCACAAGCTGACATGACTACATCTGCTATATAACTGAGCATCATCACTGCTGCACTCAAAAATTCACAGATGTTGACTGCACACAAATTTTGGTGCATTAGTTTAAAGGAAATAGTATTTTCAAGACTTCGGAGCCAAAACAAAGATAAAAGTAGAATTTAAATCATAATTTATTTAGCAGAAGTGAGCGTGTTGCTATTCATAAAAATTCATTCATCAGTAAATGGTTTGTCCTGGACAGTTGTGGTGGATCCAGAGCCCTTCCCAGGAATAATGAGCATAAAGCTGGAATACATCTGGGATGAGAGGACAGTGTAGTGTAACTTAAACTACTGGCATGTTTTTGGGAGGTACAAGGAACCAGAGGGCCCAGAAGAAACTCTCAGGCAGAAACTTGAGCTCAGTATTGAACCGGATCTCTGGAGCTGTGAGCACACAACCCACTGCACCACCACACATATAATAATAATTTTTTTTTTCATGTCAATGTAATATCCAATGCCATTAAAATGAAAGTGTCCAGTAATAACATCACATGAAAAAACAGCTGTGTGTATTAATAAACAGAACTAATATTCCATTTCAAGCTGTAAACAAATGTAGTAAGGCTGTCTTGAGAAAATCTGAAAGAAAAACTGATCTCTCTCTATACACAATCACCTGGCAAAGCACCACACCACAAACCTGTTGTCCATAACTCACTTATGCCACTTCAAATAACAAGCACCAAAACTAATCAGTTGAGACATGCACTGCACCCACAGCCTTTTTTTTTCACTGTGGATGAGATTTGAGGGCCGGATTCTATCTGACGGCTGAGTCAGAAGGCAGTCATGACAGTGCGATAATGAAGATCATGTTGTCCTGAGGTCAATAGCAACACTGTGTGAAAGCGCAACAGGAAGTGAGACATGTTTACACTGACGTAACCGTTCCCTGAGGAGCTACAGATGGCCATTAAGGAGTGAGGGAACAAAGACAGAATTAATATAATTTCATCAATTCACTTCTTCTTCTTCCTTTAGGTACTGTATATGAATACAGATTCAGAGATTTGAATTAAAGCAATGACTGGAAAATAGAATTTCTCAGTATGAATAAAAATCAGAGGCTCATAGCTCACAAATGGCAAAGAACTCAAGAAAGATAAACAAACATCTTAAGCTAAGTACTTTCACAAAATTGAGGATCAGATAGCATTTGCATCACTTACAGGAGTCTCGTTGCACCAATGTATGTCTTTTATTTTATTGGGTTCTGGGTTTCACTTAGATTGACATCAAACCTAAAATCTGATTTTAAGAGCAATCCTGAATGTACAAAGATGATTCATTTTTCAATTACATTTGTCAGTCAATTTTCTGCATGTTCACTCACTGACGGGATGAGCTCTGCAGCAAAAAAGCAAACACTTTACATCCGCAACTTGCCTGGCCTGACGTGATGTCGGCTTTGGCAGATCCCCAATGAAAAATCCCACCGTAAGCTTCAATTAAATCAGAAATTAGACAAAAGAACTGCAGACACATATTAATGTACTCCAGATTAGACTTCTGCAATGCAGACTTTACATTATAATAGGATGTAGCCAGAAAGCAGATGAATATGAGCCACATTTTCTTATGACAGAAGCTTGGTCGTTCTCTCTATACAGTATATTTATTTAAGAAAAATTTTCTACAACTTTAAACACTGTCAGTACTATATGTAATAGGGACATGTACAGTGGTTAACCTGAAACCCATCCTTCAATGTAAAACTGAAATTTTATTTAGGTATCTGTGATGACATGCAGCCAGTGAGAAAAGTCACATCTGGCAATATTTGGATGCTGAAGGCAGCAGTATGGTGGTATGAGGTGTATGTGGACTAGTCTTGGGAGCATGCATTATTCCCTTTCATGCAGGTGGAAAGGAGCAGCCAGATCACATGCAGGACAAAAGATAGGATGCTGCTGCTAATGTGATGTTATTGTTATTACTGCTGCTTCCTTAAAAACGAAGGGTGATATGGCTTTTTCTATTGCGGCCCCCCGTCTCTGGAACCAACTTCCACTGGACATTCGCCTTGCACCTTCCAGTACAATTTTTAAAATGAAGTTGTTTATTTTATGTTTATCTTTGACTTTGCTCAGCACTTTGGTCAGCTCTGCTGTGATAAATGTGCTATATAAATGAACTTTACTTACTTACTTACTACTAATAACATCAAGTATAACTGCATTAATAGCCTAACATTTTGATGACAGAAGGGACATGGTACGTGTGGCAATGACACTTCATTTTACCAGATGGAGATTTGGTTTAGTAAATATAATGTGGAAATATCCTGTGACAATTAGATTATAATAAACAAACACACACACACACACACATACATACAATTGCAGTGGAAAAATAGTACTTTCTAACACCATATTAAATCTGCTTTTCCCCCCTCACTCTTCTAAACATAAACCAAATGTTAATGAGCTCTGACGGATATCCAAATAATAAAATTAGGCAGAAACCACATCTGTAATATCTAATACACAGCGCTGTTTTATAGTCTCTATAAACCCCTGAGTTTGTGTCAATAAATCAAACAAGAGCTGTGAGCAGCAGTGCCCTTAATAATTCCCTCCCTGATAAATTACTGAACAGTAAAACAGAAAAATATGCTTTCATATTTAATTTACGCACAATGTTTTTCCTCCCAGCATTTTTCTAAATGACATTTTTTCCCCCGTGATTGTTGAACAACAGTCACTTTCAATTTTGAAAATTAATTCAGAAAATAGAAGCAGAAATGAATGTAACTAAACTAAATGTGATTTATCACTTCATTGCTTCACTACTCTGCAGGTCCTAACTTTCCGTCACTGAACATTTTTAGATGTATTGAGTAAATTCAATTACTAGCTGTTATATATATATATATATATATATATATACACACACACAACCCTCCTGATATATGAAATTGATCTGCATGATCTATGAAATTATCATCTCTGCTCAAAGCTGTAAAAAGTTGAATATACACCCGATAGCACAATTTCTACATGACTATTTATAAGGTTGTTTACAATACAAACACATCCTGTAAAAATATACTGTTTACTGTTGTGCAGTTTCATCTCTGGTCTTAGCTGGTCTGTGTTTTTCTTGAATTTTATAATAACTGGATTTTTACAATTAATGAAACATGTTAGATGCGTTTATGTAATAAAACTGGGTTCCATTGTAAATAATGAAATATGACCCTGTCCTACAGAAGAACACTTTCATGTAGAAAAACCTCCTGAAATAGCCAACACAAGATGGACCTTGCTTTTAATATCAGTAAAGTGAACAGCAAGTACTGTATGTACTGACAGTCAATACAAAACAGTCAACATTTTTAGCTGTTGTTTGTAACACAAATGAAAGATGAAATGTTTCATTGAAAATCCACAAAAAATATATATATTGTTCATGTGTCTAGATTTGTCTTCTTCTGATTGTAGTTGTTCTTTATGTATTACTTCATAAGGACACGAATGTGGTGTAACATGTAGCCATTATAAATATAATGATGCTTCATGTATTATTTCTAAAATTTCAATAATATTATTTGTTGTGTAAAATACGTCAGCGATTCAGCTCGAAAGTGAGTTGAGACACCATCCAGTGGACAGTGTGGACTATTGCTTCACAAGACAAGCCACCGACCATTTACATGATGGAAGGAGAGGCGCTTGAGATTTTTAACAAGTATCTAGCCCTCCAGAAGCTGGATCAGGTAAAGCTCTGCAGAACAGTGGGTAATCTAGGCCTGGCATTCTGAGAAAAATGCCTTATTTTTACCCATTACTAAATTAGAGTACTTAAAGTGAAAGTGATGTGACATACGACTAAGTATGGTGACCCATACTCAGAATTCGTTCTCTGCATTTAACCCATCCGAAGTGCGCACACACAGCAGTGAACACACACACCGTGAACACACACCCGAAGCAGTGGGTACCACAGTCGTGGCAGGCCCGAGACTTCCTTCGGGTTACGAGTCAGACTCTCTAACCATTAGGGTTACCATTAGGTAACCGTACCTAGGGTACCTAGGGTGCACCTAATGTGGGATGTGGTAGCCTAGTGCTTAAGGTGTTGGACTACCAATCGGAAGGTTGTGAGTTCGATTCCTACGTCCACCAAGCTGCCACTGCTGGGCCCCTGGGCAAGGCCCTTAACCCTCAATTGCTCAGTTGTATAATGAGATAAAAATTTAAGTCGCTCTGGATAAGGGCGTCTGCTAAATGCTGTAAATGTAAATGTAATGCCTATGGAACCTAAAGGGTACCTAAATGGTACTTAAAGAGTACTCAAATAGTACGTAAAAGGGTACTTAAAGGGTACTTAATGGGTACCCAAAGCAGCTAGTGGTGACTGATGAGAAGGCAGCACAGCTCTGCGGCAACCTCTTAACACTAATGTCGGAGAGGTTGACTCATTATGAAACAGCAAGCCAAATGACCCTTGACAGGCTCCTGGATCCACGTTTTCAAACCATTGGGTTTTGCAATCCATCCAATGCCCAGAATGCTATAAAAAGGCTTACAGCTGAGTGGGCAACAAAGGTAAGGGAAACAGCATCTGACCCCATACCAGAGCATGCCGGAAACCTCTACAGCAGCTGCAGGCACCTCAGGTAGGACTCAAAGTCTATAATGGCCCCATTGTATTTTACTGCACATATAAAATCTTGTGAATTGTTCCACTTTTGAGGGACATTACTGTTGGATCTTCTTGATCAACGGGTGATGGAAACAAGAAAGGTGAAGAGTGCCACTGCCAATGCAACCCTTGAGGTTCAGCGCAGCCTGAGTGAACCCAACATCCCCCGCTCTGAAAATCCACTTCAGTATTGGCACAAGCACATTTACCCCCATTTATACATGTTGGACCTGGGCTTTTTGCATGCTTTTGAATGCTGATTGTTAATAAAACATGACATAAAGCACAAAGATCTCTGGAAAATTGTCCGTAGTGTGTGTGATTGCGTGAGTGAATGAGAGTGTGTGCGCCCTGCGATGGGTTGGCACTCCGTCCAGGGTGTATCCTGCCTTGATGCCCGATGACGCCTGAGATAGGCACAGGCTCCCCGTGACCCGAGAAGTTCGGATAAGCGGTTGAAAATGAATGAATGAATAAAGCACAAAGCATCCATCTAGCCTACAGTACAGTAGTCTGTAAGGCAGATTTAAAATTGTGTCAAAGTGTGTCTGCACTTATGTACCTTCAACCTTCAAAGTTATCTTTATTACATGTTCGTTTGGAGTTACCATGCGTATGCAATGGAACATGCTTTTGTCATGCATTTAATATATTGATACATTTATTTATTAATCTATCGTTAATTTGTCAATCCATTAATTTTTGCTTATAAAAGTAATACGATGTTTGGTTGTGGAACGTTCTGTGATAGCGCTTTCACCAGCAGATGTCCTCATCAAGCTCTCATTTGAAAAGCTTCGAGTAATGACCTTTTTCCGATACAATTGGGTTGGGAGATCCAAGGGTGATCCAAAACTTTAAACCAAGACCTAAATCTGTATGAATACACCAATGATCACAAATAATATTAACCTTCCTATTTTCCCTGAGTCTTTTTGACCCGGCTGGAAGGTTTTAATGTGTCATTTGCCTGAGATTTACCAGGATTGTTCCAAATTGTGAACTTTGCATATAAAATTAATTTTGTCTATTTTCACTGCACTATGTGTTCAGACGAGTATACACTTTGCATTTTGATCCGCTTGGGTCATTTTGACCCGGCCACATTCAGTGGGCAATAGGTCACACGTTTGCTCTTTTCAGCGCAATGAACATACATACAGACACAAAAATGCACACATAAAATGTCCACTAACACACGCACCCAAAACACACACACACTGGTTGTGTTTTCATATTCAAATCATATTTGTTTCCTTTCTCTTATTTATGAATTTAGTTGCATCAGTCAGCTTTGGCCTGGAGCTATGCTGAGTAATGTTTGACATTTATCAGTCAGTGGTTATCCAAAATAATTTAATAATTTCTGCTTATTTTACTCAAAACAAGGTTTATCGTTCATAAATTAGGTATACTAAAAAAAAAATATGGAGGTAAATGAAGTTTTGAAATCATGACATGTTTTTGTGTGTGTGTGTGTGTATAGCCTGTTGTTGGTTAGTCAGATGACATCAGGTGGGCAAAAAAAGATATTACACACAGAATGGTGATAATTGTAGAATTTTTGATTTATAAGCATTTAAGTCAATTTGGCCTGAAACAGGTATTATTTGCTGACATTAAAAATGGTCAAAATGGTTTCAAAACAATCTCCTGCCCTTGAAATATACCAGCCTAATAATTCAAAATCTCAGTTTTTTATTTTACCAAAAAATGAGGCATCTTTGTATAGAAATAAGGTTTATTATACCAAATATAATTTTTTTTTTTGCAAAATATATGTTAATATGTTGGAAACGAGTTGGACTAAAAAGGTGAAAAAAAAAAAGCTATCATACTTCATTTTTTTATAAGCAGTCAAAACAGACAAGGTCAAGACTCCGCGCTCCTAATTTGTATAGGAGGACAATAGGAGGGTTAATAGAGCTGGTAATCCATGTCAAAATTTCAATATGACAGAGGAAGAAAAATGATGCCATGACATTTTAAATTACGGTTGTTAGAATCCAATTCATGGGGAACCCGAAGGCTAATAACTATTCTCCATTTACTTTATGTCATTCCACAAGTCCATTCATGTTTAACTTAATACATACCATATTTGATATACTGTATAGTTTCCACAGCAACCAGAGCCAATGGAGTTCCAAACTAAATGGGCGTGACACTTTGTATGATTTTAGTTTTTTGCTTTTCATCTTCAGCTGTGTTCTGAAAACCTGTTAAAGCTGCTATATGACGTTGAGATTAACAGGGAGTTTCGGTTTTGTATCAGGGTACAAAATAAGGCAGTCCCAGAAAGACGGTCACATTCTAGTACTTACGTAGGATGTGCCAGGTCCTGTGGTCTCTCGGATGCCTCGGGGTACACAGGGTGTGGGGGTTCTCCTATTGGCACACACCCCAGCGACTTGCTGATGGCATGGCTCAGCTTCTTGGCTGGGGATTTCTGTGAATGGCACAGACACAAAGACAAGCTAGACACACTAATGCTGTCTGAATACCAATTACACTCCTTGACCCAGTCATGAAAAGCTACAGAAGGAGAAAGAAATAAAGGAAAGTTTATTTTTGTCAGGAAATTTACTTCCCTTTAGAAATCTGTTCTGGACTACTGTAGGAAAGTGAAAGCAGCCCATAATCTATGTCAGATAAATATTACATGCAAATTCTAACTTGTAACTTAGTAGTTAGTGTATGTTTATGTAAGTACTGTTTAATTCATTAGCACCCTGGACTGACATGACCTTGAAAACGATTACTATGTTGGCAATTAAACTAGGATTTGGGAAGAAATCTTTTCCTGGGCTTTAATTTTCAGAATAGCAATTTCCAGAAGCTTCAGGACAATAGAAGCAATTTAAAATCTTTATTCAGAAAACTTGCTTGCTTAAATATACAAAAATCCTTTAGCAGTGTAGAATGCCATACTAGGCAAAGCTTGACTGGATTCAATTAACATGCTGTGCTAGACATGCAACTGTGCTACGGCACAAACCTATGATTTGTATTTTTATAGCTTATTTTACTAGTGCTATGTTTAAGCAGCAGCTGTTTTTGTTTGGGTATAGAAGTGAATGTGGATAGACAGCCTGGGAGGTGGGGCTCTGCATACCCACGAGGAGTGCTCCTTCATCTGGTGCTGGTTGCTATGGGGACCGTTGGCATGGCCGCGCCAGAAGCAGTTCTGGCAAAGCTGGTAGCCGTGGCACTGCTGACATCTGTAGCGGAAACCCATCATGCTCTCACTCCGGCAGTAGGAGCATTCCACCGGATGGAAGACTGGACCAGAAAAGAGAGAGAGAGAGAGAGAGAGAGAGAGAGAGAGAGAAAATAGATGAATGAGTTAGACCTAAATGTATTACCACTGATAAGAGCAATACTGTAATGAAGCTCTCATAAAACAACAGGCAGGGTCAAATGACAGCAAACACAACAGGGTAGGCAAAGCAGAAACGTGGTCGATAATAACAGGCAGAAGATCAGGGCAGGCGGCAGACAATCAGAAGGCAGAAGTACAGAAACAAATCACAAAACCAGGAATAATAACAAAACACCAAACACTCAGAATGACAGCCGGCACAAATCGAGACTTCACACAGGAGTCAAGTTCAAGTCTGTTTATATAATCAGTGGCTGATTGAGAAAAGCTGGCGGTGCAATCAGTCCCAGAGAGGGGTTATGGGAAGTGTAGTCTGGAAGCTACTAGTACTCAGGGGAAGGTTCCCTCAGGTGGCGATGGGAGGACGAGGCAGGTGCTTCAACCATGACAAATACTGTGTTTAGTATTTATCAGCACAACAAAAGGCACATAGCCTAAAAAAGATATACTAAAGGAGTAACAAAATTCCACTATTTGTATCAATTTGTCAAATATGTTGTTCTTTTGCACACCACATTTCAATACCTCATCCAATTGCTACTTTAACACAAGTGTATATATACTGTGTTTACAACACTGTTTTTGCACAATGTTTATGTTCTGTAAAACAAACAGAATGCACACTGGTCAGCGCTATCTTGTGCTTTTTTTGTAGTGTTTTGTTTTGTCTGTCAGCACGGTCTGTGTCTTGCACAGTTTGCATTAGGTTGAACACGATGCACTTTATGTGGCTAGAACAACTTACTTTCAGTCTTTAGCTCTGTGTTGTTTTATGTAGTTTTATGTTGTTTTTTTGTAACACCATGGTCCTGGAGGAACAATGTTTTATTTCACTATGTACTGCGTCAGCGATATATATTTAAAATGGCAATAAAAGCTTCAGGACTTCACTTGAAATATATAAAGGATTTCATGAGGTTTATGCCAGTTAGTATGATGATAGAAGTATGATTTTTATTTTATTCTGTATGACAATGTTTAGGCCAGGGTACTCAATCCTGTAATCTGTATTTGAAAACATTTTGTCTTCATTCCATATACAGTAATGTATTTGAATTTGATTATATCCATAAGATTTAGCACATACCATTCTCAACATTGGCCAGTCGGTGCATTAGAGGTAGCCAAACGAGGCACTGCGGGGGAGGATCAGCCATCATAATGTCCAGAAAGGTGTTCAACAATATCTTCTTCTGGCAAAACAATGGTAAGACATTCAAAGCCAGTTGAAAGATGCAACACCAGTGTAGAAACTTGAGCACTTAGGGAACATTAAAGGTGCTGTGTAATGGCGATCCTCACCTGCTGAGGGAAACATGTTCTCACAGAGTGCTCTGTGTATCCGAAAGAAGGACCTTCGAACACAGCCGTCGGCAGCTTCAGGACCTCCCGGAGAAACTGGTCAAACTTAGGAAACACCATCGTCCCGCTGGAGTCTGATATCTGAGAAAAAATATCTGAGAAGATAGAGCAAAACAATGTGTCACTGTTTATAATACTTTTTGGGATTATATCAAATGCAGTTTGACCAAACAGCACCACAATGTGTTCAGTTAATGGAATTACATGGAGCACTACTCTAAATGCCATGCTAATAAACAAAAACTAAAAGTATTAATACACTCCAGTTTCACTGACTGATGTTTATATTCATAGTTAGAGTAAAAAAGAATACTACTTAGTAAGTACATATATTTTTCATTTCTAATAAAAAATAATGTTATTAAATTACACAAGAGGGCAGCAAACTTTCACTAGCAGGCTGCTAATGATGGACTAAATAATGAAAGGAATACAAAATGACGGATTTCATGCAAACGGAAACAATTCAAGTTCCACAAAGAATCACCAATGATAGTAGTCAGAATATGTAAATTACATTATTCTTATAAATTTGCAGTACGGGATGTATCAAACATTACCCTACAATAACACCATAACTCATCTTTCACAAAAAAAAGGAAATGTTAGTGTTCTGTACTTACATCGTAATTTATCGACAATTTTTCCACCACACATGGTTGCCAGCATCGACTTCATGGCAAAAACTGTGAGCTTTCCGTGGCCTTCACTGCAACACAAACACACAATTTACAGAGCTTTTCAGGGACGGTTAAGCATAGCTTTAAATTAGAACAAATGAAGAACTGTTATTAATCTTGTCCAAAGTTAAATTTAATCTACATTTTGATAGCTTGGCTTGCAGAAATATTCACCCATTTTTTCCATATTAGTAAAATAATCAACCAGCTGAAAACAATATACAGACTGTTAGCTGCACGAAATGCAAATTATTTCCTTGAGGCTCCATCAACCAAGTGTCCTTAAAACCCTCAGACATTATTGCATGGCATGAACAACATGTAATGATGCCCTTTAGACACATTTTCTTTTACTTCCTGCAATCTCACAGGGCCCTAATCAAAAAGCTAGAAACATAATAACTAAAACAATTAAGACAACAAATGCCTACTGCTAATCTGCACTAAACCGTTGGTTATAATGTTTTTATAATGTAGTTTACAGAATCATTTTGAACAACAGTTCCTCTAACAGAGTCACACAGTAATACAGACAATATTTTGCATTTATGCTTTCAGAAATAAAAGTACAAAACCTTTCCTTGTTGCTAGGATCAATCCAATCAAATCCATAATGCGTCTGTTGTAGTATGCATTATTATTGCGGCAGGTACTACAGATTCAATGGTACTAATAGACCAATTATTTGACTAAATCTATGTTTAAAAGTATATTATATTTAAGTTCCCAAGTGTTTTTCTACTAAAGGTATTAAGCATATCCTCTCGATGATATCATCCGAGCAACAAGGAACAGTTTGTTTCATTTAAATTGTGAGTGTATATATGATGTTAGACAACAGCTCTGTCTCCATTTGAAGAATGAAACTGCCTCGATATATCTGAAGGTCTAGCTGAGCTACTACATGCCAGCTCACACCTGTCATAGGTGGCCACCATGAAGTTGAGCAGCAGGCCAATGGACTGCTCCACGTTGATCTGGTGGGTGGTCGGCAGACGCTTGTTCAGCTGGTAGAAGATGGAGGAGAGGATGGTCTCCAACCGCGACACGTTGATCTCTGCGTTGTGGTCCAGAGTACTGAGCCCGTTGTCACGGAACGCCTCGATCATGTTCCACACGTCCACCAGGTGAACTGGAAGAGGACAAGGCAGAGATTAAAGCTGAGAAGAAAATGTGTCTGTAATGGTTAACAGTAAGGTATGTTGTGAACAACACGATAAGGCTTTTCAAGAAACTTACGATTGCATCTTTTCTGAACAAACCGTAGCTTACACGCTGTGCGATATGTCGACAGGCGGATAACATCAAAGTTCTGTGCTCCTGGTAACAGCAAAGGAAAGCATATGATAAATTATGAATTCTTTAAGTGGGTATTTACTGATTTTAAACAGATTCACTAACATTTAAAACGAAAATATTAAGAAAGCATTTATAAATAATTTATTCATTTGTATGTTATTAATATTTTTGCCACATATCCTCACCGGCCACTTCAATAGGAACACTTGGTTAGTTGACACATGACTGGCTGATGGGATAATTGTATGTGTGTATATGTGTATATGTATATATTGTGTGTGGCAAAGGGTTTGTATAAACGTTTGTTAACCTACTCATTTCCATGAAGAGCTGTCTCTTCTCCACGGTGACCTTGCCACTCTTGCTTGCCTCCTCAATCATTCTAAACAGCACAAACACACAAAGCCTCCTAACATCTTTTCTTACATCATTTGCTTCCTAATGTGAAGTCAATATTTTCTAAAATAAACTGCATAAAAAGAAACACTACATTTTGCTGCGTATTGAATTTGTCTATCTAACGCTTTTCTGTTTTACGAGTAAATACTTAAGTAAGGTTTCCCATAAAATCAAAGCATACAAATGTTCTGAAATAGTTTTTAATGCTTAAACATTATTAATGCAGTGAATTGCTTCTAATTACAGTAAAGACAAACTAAAGCCTACATACAGCATGTTATGTGTCATAATAAGTTGTAAATAAATGTGTGAAGTAAATAATTCACCTGTCAGATGGGCTGAATCTCACCTAAAAGGAAGCAAAATTGGGAAGTTCCTGTAACATAAAAAACAAACAAACAACAACAACAACCACCATTTAGATCATTAGCTAAGAAGAGGATATACAACATTATGTATATGGTTGTCTGTGTTTATTATAAGGCCTTTGTTAAAAACACTTACGCTGTTTTTATGCTGGTTTGCACAAAAGACCACTTTAACTCTCATAATAACGTGCAAATAATGAGTCTGAATACAACCTTTATCTGCAAAGGCAGCATCGTCTGCTATAATGATACAAAGGCTGCCAAAATGACTCTTTAATGACAGGCAGGAAGCAAAATGCCGAGCTTTGGAGTTAGCTCAGCATTATGCCGGCACCAAGTTATGGATTGCTGTGGGAAAAAGCTTTTTTGAAGATTCTTTGGACTCAAAGATCACATTTTGTAAAGACATTTTAGTTGCTATGACCCCGAGCGAGGGATTTCAAAAAGCCAAACGCTTTAGTACATTTACAACACCTTTAAAACAGGTTAGTTTAACCAGGATTAGTTACTGGGTCCAGACTTGCTGTACATTAATCACTCTAAGTACAGATGTTCCTATTAGTTACTGAATACTTAGTGACTGCTAATTGTTGTGTTAAAATGTCCATGCATTGAATCTGTTTACTGTGTGCTAAATATATAAATGCATTGTTATTATTTGTTTTCCATTTATACTTTTTTATGTGTTCTGGAGGATCCTGGGAACCCTAGACAGGAGTATACACACACACACACACACACTCACACACATACACACACACAAACACACACACACATACACACACACACACACACACACACACACACACACACACACACACACGCACACATTCATTTAGCCAACTCCTCTATCCATCAGGCTCAGAAGGTTGGAGGAAACCAGAGAACCCTGATAAGATGGATGAGGACATTATTATTGATTCATCTTCATTATATGCTTTATTCTGGTCAGGGTCATAGTGGATCTGCCAGTAAGTACAGCACAGGGTAACACACACACACACACACACACACACACACACACACACACACACACACACATACACACACATTGACAGACCTCCACCTTTTGGGGCAATTTAGTGTTTAGCCAAGTTTTTGGGAACAGGGAGGAAACCAGAGAACCCAGAGGAGGACACAGAGCATTACTATAATTAATAGATAGATAGATAGATAGATAGATAGATAGATAGATAGATAGATAGATATATAGATAGATAGATAGATAGATAGATAGATAGATAGATAGATAGATAGATAGATAGATAGATAGATAGATAGATAGATAGATACTTTATTGATCCTGGAGGAAAATTCAGCACAAAAGGAGAGTCCCCCACTATCAGAAAAGATGCAGTCAAGATTCCCTCATTTGGGGAATCCACAAAGTGCTGAATCCACAAAGGCTGAAACTCACTTTGGACAAACCACCTCCTTCATCACAGTATTGTTGACAATGATGACGTTGATGTTGACGATGATGATGATGTTGAACTTAATATTGAAGATGGATCTTATGACAATGATGAGTATTCTTCTTATTATTATTCTTACTCCTATTGTTGCTGTTGTTGATGATGTTAGTAAATGCACTGCAGTTTAAAAGAGCAGTGTGCTGGTGTTCATTGAGCCTCTCCACTCAGCACAGCGAATAGGAGCTCTGCCTCACACCATTATGTCATACGCATCGTCTGCTGAGTGTGAATTACACACTGAGATCATTACTGCATAACGCCTTGTGCATGACAATAATTCACGGCGCTCGAGCTGTTAGTGTTGGATGGAGCTTGTAAACGAAATCGAGCAAATAAAACGACAATAAAACCAAATAAAATCGGAACCAAACAACCGCACCTCGATCCGCGGCAATGACATCGCGCTTTGACGTGAGCCAACGTGAGATTGTGGCTCAGGAGAGACTCCAGAAACGTGAAGGCACACGCACGACACGTCAGTTTGCGGCGGCGTCACAAATTCAGCTCTCTTTTATCTTATTTACTCCAATCAAAACGGCGCGAGCGCAGCAGAGTGCACCGTATATTCATATTTTATATAGTGTATATAGTGCAGCATATAACATTATATAGTATGAGATCATTACAGCATTAGAGCATCGGCCTCTCAAAACAGAATCATCTTACCAGCAGGAAATCACGCAGGTTGCGCTACCATCATCAGCAGCAGCAGCATCAGCAGCATCTGAGCAGATGGATGGACGCTCTGGGCTTCAGGAGATGAAACAAGCTTGTCTCCGCTTATTTAATACCGCTTCATCGTGAGCCAGCGTTTGGTCGGCATTTCGTTGCCGTGCTGCTCTCCGTCATGACGTGTCGTGGTTCGAGCTCCGTTTGATTCAGTGTGTTAACGAACTGCAGTAGTGAGAAGTCGCCCACTGAGTGAGAGCATCACCGCGCTTACAGCAGTACCGCTAAGGACCAGCAGAGGGCAGCAGAGCAACGCACAGCCACTGCAAACCTGAGAATAACTACTACTTGTTTCGTTTTAATTCATTACTATGTTTGTTAAAATATGTATTATACATTAATATTTTTTGGATAAAGATTATTTAGATTTGTTTCACAGCGCTGTTTAAATGATTGTGCTGATAAACAGCTCTGACAGTAGTTCCGGCTTCAAGGCCAGTCACTGGTTTATATTGAGTTATTATACCACAGCGCGGTTTGAATGCTCGAATCTGATTGGTCAAAAGGTGTGTATTATACTCGTATAACAGCACAAGTAGTTCCGGCTGTAAATGAACGGTAATATTAATACGCTTGTTCTAACCTTATTGCTTCTGTAGTAACAGCTCATACACGCGCACGTGCGCAGTATAAAGTAAGACTAATAATAAACTAAGTTAAAAGCATGTTATTGTTTAACAAAGTAGTTCTTATAAATAGCTGATGTGGAGACGTTTTATTATGAGACGTTTATTTACCATTCATGAAAACAGTGCTTTTCTGTTTTCTCAGTTAAATGAGGGGTGTGTATATGTGTGTGTATATGAGTATGTGTATGTGTGTATGTGTTTGTGTGTGTGTGTGTGTGTGTGTGTGTGTGTGTGTGTGTGTGTGTGTGTGTGTGTGTGTGTGTGTGTGTGTGTGTGTGTGTGTGTGAGAGAGAGAGAGAGAGAGAGAGAGAGAGAGAGAGAGAGAGAGAATGCTTGTACAGTATATCACTGCTCTAACACTGTAGATGTCAACAAAAACTTGTTTCTCAGACATTCCACAAATCACAAATACTAAACCCTATAAACTGTGCAATGTGTCACTCATTAATAAACTAAACATTGAAACTGTTAACTAAACACTGTGCAACATATCACAGTCCATACTGTGCTGTTATACAAAAACAATGAACTGTGTGTAGGAGTAGCATCACTGCGCTGAGTTATTTGTGTATAACACCCGGGTCTGTAATGTATTATTCATTTTAGTCCAAAGAAGTTACAGTAACTAATTTACTCATTTCTGTTAAGCATTTCACTCATTCACAGGGATTTGTGTAGTGTGTGAATGGCATAACCTAATTACAAGTCTAATAATAAACAGATTTAAGAAAATGCTGGCATATAGTTGCTGATATGGTGAAACTTTCTTTAAGAAGACTTTTGTTTAACATTTAAGAAAAATGTAAGCAGTTTGTAAGGGTTAATTTGTTTCCTTTCACATGAGAGCCTTTAAGACAGAAGACTTAACTTTACATCTCCTTCTGCTTTTTTTTGTATTTTTAACTACAAGAGTGAGTCTTATGCAGTCACGATTGGTTTATAACTGTAATAATGTGATAACAGGAATGCATTAACGCATAAGGTGTTATTTATTAATATCATTACCATCATAAAATAAAAGGAGTAAAACACTTTGGAACATGTCGTTTTAGGGAACTCTTCCACTTTAAGATGTAAAAGCTCCCCAACTTCACATTAGGTTGCATCACACCACACCATCATGAATAATTCTCCTATAACAGCTTATTCCATATAAACTATACTATATGTGCCAGGCTATAAGATCCATCATAATTCTAAACAGTTGCAAAAAAAATTAAAATGAAAAAACAAACAGACAAATGCCCCTCTCACTTAATGTATTTTATTCTTATTATCAATAATATAGATAAAACACACTTTTACTTACAAGTGATTATTACAGTTATGTATAATACATTCACCTTTTTATTTTACATAGAGCTGTAGTATATTAAAAAAATGAAACAAAAAAAAAAAAAACCCACATTAATAGGAGGCACACTCCACTGGGTTTTGTGATTGCCGCAATTATGATAAAAGATTGCATTTAATGTCACAGATTGCATGGAGAATAAAATCCCTAAGAAGGTGCCATGTTTTAAAATGTCTGATACGTCATTTTATGACACTTATTGACATTAACGTAAAGGTGTGTCTAAAAAATACAGATACAGTGAGATGTTTTATTTATTTGTATAGCAAATACAATATTTTTTTAAGTACTGATCCAGAAAAAAGAATTTCATATTGCTCAATTAATGTATACAAAATTATCACAATCATTTACCAATATAGGCATCTACAATTTAACTTAGATAAAATTGTGTTCATTTGAAATTCCCAACACCAAAAAAGAGATAAATCAGAGAAACAGAAAAGAATTAGCACAGTTACTTTATGTCTCTATTTTCTCTGTGTGTGTGCGTGTGTGTATATGTGTGTATGTGTGTGTAGGTGTGTGTGTGTAAATCCACACACTGTATACTATACTGCATATATCAGTACAACCAGATCAGGTACAGTTACCAACTCACACAACAACCATCAAAATTACCTGAAAAAAATTTTCACACACAAAGACACTCCACACAGCTATTTCTACACATACACCACTAGCAAACATGACACTGTGGAGCTCACACATACATGTAAATACAGGAAGAATAAGAGCGGGAAACATTGTAATGATGTCAGCTAATGCCACACAAAGTGTTTTCATTTCAGGTAAATTCTCTCGAGTAGTACATAAATGTATTCCAGGTGAGACTAACTCACATAAAAGAGATTCATGGCAATTCTGGTACAAACAAAAATCGGTATAAAGTCTTATGTTCACCCTGGAAAGAGGTGTTACAAAACAGGACAGCAAATATAAAGAAGACATAGTAAATACCCTGTTTCTTTAAATTTTATCTAAAGTTGATTGTAAATAGACTTTTTTTAATATTAAAATATATTAATTAAAATATATTACTTTTCAAAACTACACAGACATTACAAACAAAATTTGCTTATTATCTGATTATCTCATTTCCACAAATTGACTTTGGTATATTACCAACAGAAATCTTTTAAAAATGTCTGAAACACAAAGCAGAAATTTCACAGACATGACTGATAATGACAGGTGGATAACATGCACAGCTTTCTGTACACGTTATGCATATTAATATACAAACAAACATATCAGAAGGTACCTGTTTATCTGAATAGGGAGCATCCAGTATTATACACCGCAATACAATTTGCAAGTGAAAATATTTTGAATATAAACAAATGAATCTTGCATTTTTAATCATGTTTTCTTGTTCTATGGGATAGCTTTGCTCAATTTATTTAGAATGAAGTAAAAGTATCTACTAATAGAAGAAACAAAGCTTGAAATGTTAATGAAAATGGGCTTAAAATGGGGTTAATATTCATATATTTAGTGTGTTGTGATTGTATAACAGGAAACGCCAAATCAGTTCGACTATATTCATGAAATTGTCACTTGATAAGACATCATTTTTTGTGGTGTAGTGCGATTCGCATTAAGAAATGTGTCATACATAAAAGTCATAAAAAGACGATAAAATCTTTTTTTTTTAAAAAAGCGTATATTTATTTACATTAAAAAAATTTATTTCACACACTGGCTTATCTCAATCAAAATTAAGTTTTGTTTTGTTTAAAAAACAACTGTGATTTCTTGATAGTTTTAAAAGTATATCTACAGTCTTGGAACTTCGTTGTCAGTTCACACTCCTCACTGGTAAACAACATGTGAGTGTTTAGACAAATAGTGAAATGACAAAGACCTGGGTTTGCTCCTGAGAGGGAACATTTGATTATTTCATAGAGAAGTGCTTTAGCTCCCATTATAATCGACTTACTCACAACATACTACACAGCGAGCAGTCTGTTCAAGTTACCATTTTTTCTTTGATACAAAAGTGCAGCACTAAAAAGTAGATAAGATAAGATAAGGGATTTTGATTCTCTTAAATTTAGATAATTTAGATCATTCTTGTAATAAATATAACAAATGTACAAATTATTGCCACTTTCAGTAACCAAAATAATCAATTTCTTCATATCCCATGATATATATAAAAAAAAGGGATTGTAGATTAGTGCTAGCTTGTGGTATTTAGTCCCTTCTGCTCCATAAATAACTTCTATCTACCACTGATGCCACTCACACAGAAGAGTACCACTTTTAGCCTAGACATAAGGCAAGTCATTAAAATATTTTTTTTTCACAGTAATTTTCTAAATTAATTGGTATTTTAGCTGTCTGGATCTTGAGTTACTAAGGCTTAAACTATTCAGCAAAATATTGTTTTGCTGAAGTACATATTATTATTGTTAGTGATCCAACAAGCTGCACAGTATTAAAAAAAATAAGTGATTTAAAAGGAAGCAAGAAAAAGAAAGGGGTGGTCATGATATTCAGGTATGCAAAAATAGTAGCATACCGTTTCTTTTCTAAAATGCAAAAGAAAGGAAAAGATAAGAAAAACATGACCAGCGTTTATTATATATTGCCACTATTCAAGAGGTCTTGCATCTAGAACAAGGTGCTCAGTTTGCAGTAAATGAACTGAGAGGAAGTTTTACTCCAACATTGCACAGATTATGTACATTTACATACTGAATGTCTGGGAAGCCAGAGATCAACAGCATAAAAGCCACATCAACACAGTGAGAAGTTCACTGTTCACTTGAACAGCTTTGCACTTACTTGCTTGATAGTTTAACTTTAACCTTAAATGTTCACATCCATCATCGTACCACCAAGCAGGACACACACAGTTTGGAAGGCCCAATGCAGTCATCATGACAGAAGGCCCCGCATCCCTTGCACATGATCATGGCCTTTAGCCGACAGTAGCATTTTGATTGGACATCCTCCATTCCAGAAGCTTCAATGAAGGCTTGCTCAGGTGAGGTCTCACCCTCGCCCTGATCGAGAAGGTGACCTGCAGGTATGGCAGTGACAGTCACGGAAAATGACATCATCCCCTCGCCGGTGTTCTCATTACTACATGTAACCTCAGGAGAGGCACCGGAGTCTGTGATGCTATGATTTATTGAGTGTGGCATGGACATACTGATAGTGCCACCATAGAAAGTACCCGCCATGGTTTCTTGTCCATCCTGTGACCTCTGTGACTGGAAGGACTTTAGTTGTGGCTTACAGTCACCCAAATGATGAGGCCCTGAGATACCTTGTTTACTTGTGTCAAGGTTCAAACTTGGAGATATTTCTTTGGTTCTTGTAGAAGTGCCACCTTCTTTGTTGGACGAACAACTCAGTGATTGAGATTCTAACTTTATTTGAGGACAGTGTTTGTACCCTGATGTATCATCTGGTCTTGTGATGTGAAATTCTTGCTTTTCAAATGGCCTGTAATGCCCTTTTGAAGAAGAATAACAATCTTCTTTGAGTTCTATCCCATCTTTTTCTTCTCCTTCCACATTTTCTCTCTTTAGGTTGGCCAGATGAGGTCGTTTGCTGCTCTCAGACCCTCTGCCATATGTGGAGATGTTCAGGAGATAGTGTCCTGTCATGGCAGGTTTGGACAACCTCTTTCGTCCAATGAAGCCTAATTGAAAACTTGGTCGGTCATTAGAGCTTTCTGGATAGCCGAGCAGACAGGGCTCGTATTGGGATGGCTGAGAGATTCGTCCCTGCTGACTTCTGTGCCTTAAGACGTGGAGAATCTGCTCTTGGGTGTTCTTGTCCAACTTGTCCACACTGGTCCCAGGTCTGCCAGAATAACGCAGCAGTCTAGATTTGATGTCCTCTGCATCTAGAGGTTTCTCCTTCCCCATCCCTGATGTCCTAATGGCTAGGTTCCCTTTACTGTTTGCTACAACAGTCGCTGGCTGCACATTTAACTTGGCAAGTGTTTTTGGAAGAATCTTCTCCAGGGGAACTTCTTTACCTTGAAGGAGTTGAGCAACCAGCGGATTATTGGCAGGAACTGAGGAACAGGATTTGATCGCTGAGGTCCCTGGCAACAGTCCCTCTTGTGCTTTCTGACTGTATGCCAATATATTTGAAGGTGATATCTGCATTCCACCAACAGAGAGGAGGACACAATTCTCCTTCAAGTGAGGATTTGTTGCATGCAGAGTCATCTGGGAAGCCAGAAGGGCTTTCGAAATAAACGGGTTTGTGTTAGAGCTTGGAACAAAACTAGGGTCCATCTGTTCAGTTGCACTTGAGGAAGGAGATGTTTGTACTCCTTTGCTTTCAGGGACAGGAGACACTGAACTAAATTTTATGGGAGATACCGATTGGCTTCTACTGCTTGCTGGTGAAAACTCTTCTGACATGGACTGGACTGGGGATGGTGTGGAGGTACATCCAGATGAGCTAGGTCCTGAAGTGGATCCTCTACGTGTTACACCTGCTGCTGCGGCTGCTGCGGCACGCTGTTCCCGAGCTAGCTTGGCTTTAGCTTTTATGTCAGCTAAAGTGCGTGCACCGGTGCATCCTGGGCGGATGCTAGGTGGTGTCAAAGGATGAGGAGTCCTTGGAGACACTTGGTTTGAAGCTCCAGGGGCAGAGAGGATTCGTGACACAGGGATCTAGAAACATTTAGAACCAGCTTCAGCATCTAAAAGAACTGATATTCAAATGCACCAGAACAGAAATGTTAATAAGAAGTAAAAGTAAAACCTTACTTTAAGAGGTGGCACTCTCTGCTGTGCAGTTACTGGAGCTGGGGTTGAGAGTGACCCATCTGTTGTTGTTAGGGGTGTCCCTTCTGCAACCCGAGGTTTCTTCTCTGCTACTTCTTGCTCACTGGAGAGTTTCCGCTTCAGTGATTCAGTGGTAACTTCAGACACTCTTGACATAACCCCCTCCACCTTTATAGATTCACTCTCTATGCTATCCTTTACTTTTTGAGGAGATGATGGGCTACTAATCTTGCTCTCTTCCCCCTTGTCATCTACAATCGATGGTAGTAGTTCAACCACTTTCTCTGCAGGAGGTGACGTGTCCTCCTGTGTCACAGACACAGTCTCTGATTTTGAAGATGCCTTGTCAGAAACCGAATGGCTTTCTGTAACTGGCTCAGCATGGAAGGACTCTGGTAGTGGATGGCTTTTAGACACTGTTGTTTTCACGTCTCTGGATCTCAGCTCCTTGTGAGAGACCTCAACAGTGTAGTTTGGTTTCTGTGTTTCTGTGCTAGACTCTGTTTTTCCAGGCTTAGATGTGCTTTCAGTCTCTGTCATCTCTCTGTATTCCTCAAGGCTTAACCCAGACCTTGAATAAAAATGGGTATTGATATGAATTTTACACTCCTCCTACTCCAACATGCCCTTTGATCTCTGCTTTTACAAATTTACACTTAGTATAAAAGATGCGCTTACTGCTCTCCATAGAAATTTTCAAAGAATTGCTCTTTCCAATGCTCCACTTTCTTCTCTTTCTCAATCTCTTGCCGAATCCTTAGTCTTAACTCTGGGGTGAATTCACCTGCAGGAAATGCCACACAACATATTACACTATGAACTGTATTATGGTCTTGATTTCACATACAGTATTATATTATGATCTATATGTAATAGGAAAGAAACATACCTTCGGCTAGTCTCTCCTTCCAAGACTGTGCTGCTGATGTGAAAAACTCATTATTCAAAGCAGAACTGGTTACTTTCAGGAGTCCATCCATGTATGACTGGAATACAGGGTGATACTAAACTGTCATTGCAATAAGTGTAATACTTTGTTTCATGCAATTCATTAAACATTAATTTCTACCATCAACCACAGCAATGATATAATACTCTTCTTGGTTCACATACCTGCTGGTCGATCTCTGGCAGTAGCTTCAGGAGTCTCTGCTGACACTCTGGGGGCAACATGGAAAATGTGTGTTTGTTGATTAAGGCCCGGAGATTAGTATTGACAAGGATGGAATCAGGCGTCTCTACATCAATCTCACACTTTGTTCTTCTCAACTGGCCTAAGGAATATAAGAAATGTTAATTAATACAATTGCAGATAAGCTAAAAAGAAAGTTAAAAATTTAAATAAATAAAAGTGAAAATATTTACGGGTATTAAGACGACTGGGACGCTGACAGATCTTCCTGGATCCAACAGTATGGCACACTTCTGCTTTGACAGAGGAGGAGGAGCTAGAGGTGGAGTTCTGGGGACTGGCAGGACAACGCTCTGACTGTTTAAGCTCCCAGCCTACAACAGGCAGAAGTACGAATTTACTAGACGAGTTAAACAAATATTACATCATAACCTAAAACATCATAATCTAAATCTAAAGATTTGTGTAAATGTCATCTTCTAAAATCTGTCTACTACATTTCATTAAAAAAATACTATGCATTAGAGAGCATACTGGTTTTGGAGGATGTTGAATCAGCCATTTTTTTAACAGTTTTAAGTAGAAGTCGTGGGCTGGAGGTTGTAGGGATCCCACACTGACGGCGCTGATTCCTCTGCTGCTGCTGCTTTAGAGCCTTATAATACAGGAGGCAGAGTTTTATCATGAAACATGCTGTTATGTCAATTCAATGATTCAAGGGTTACAATATTAGTCTAATATTGTAAGTATCAACTTTTTTTTTTGTTTTACATCAGTTTAAAAGTCTAATATTGTATTTTATTCTATTCTATTAATCTATTATTAATGAAGTAGTACATACAAAGAATACTTATCTACATATACATTTAAATGCATTTGATATGTACAGTCATACAACAAAGACTGTATACAGTGACGTGACATACGGTGACCCATACTCAGAATTTGTTCTCTGCATGTAACCCATCCAAAGTGCACACACACAGCAATGAACACACACGCCATGAACACACACCCGGAGCAGTGGGCAGCCATTTATGCTGCGGCGCCCGGGGAGCAGTTGGGGGGGTTCGGTGCCTTGCTCACGGGCACCTCAGTTGTGGCCAGCCCGAGACTCGAACCCATAACCTTCGGGTTACAAGTCAGACTCTCTAACCTTTAGGCCACGACTGTGTGTATATATACATACACATATATAACAACTAAATAAACCTGTTAACAGAATGATCGAAGGAACTGTGATGTGAATTGAATTAAGCTGTTTGTACCTGTTTAAGTGCTTTTTTGCTGTGTTTCTGTGAGGAAGAGATGAGTTTGCTGCTGGAAATTGAAGGAGAAGAGCAGCGAGACTGTGGGGATGATGGCTGTGATTGCAGATTTGTTTGCCCTAAGATATAACAATAGAACAGAAGGCTTTATTTGTCACATATGCATTACAGCACCGTGAAATACTTTATTCAGTATTCCAACTTGGGAAGCAAGGGATAACAAGGGCTTGGGCTTGAACCCCAATCCTCCAGTCAACAACCCAAGAGCCTTAACAACAAAGAGCCTTAACCATTTGAGCCATCAACACCAAGAAAACTGCTTTCAACTTCAGCAAAGCTGCAGGCATACACACAAACAATCCCACACTTCATTTTCTTTTTCTCTCTTTCTCTTACGCTCTCTCTCTCAGAGTTAATTAAGGTCACTTCCACTCAGCTGAACAATACCTCATTTGTAACAGATAATTATCTTCAGAAAAAGTGCTGAATTATAGTTTTTAAGTTATTCAAAATGTACAGTGTGCTCTTATCAGTATTTTGCACTCTTCTAGAAAAGAAAAGATAATTTATAATTCATTTGGCCATCTGCCTAATAGTTTTGAAAAATAGCTAAAATATAATGCTGATCAAGTATTTTTCATTTATAAACTCAACCACTTGTACATAATCCGTTTATTCTGCTCTCAATAAGTTATGAAAACCATAAATCCAGATATTTAAAAAACCGAAAAGCGATTGCTTTTTTGAAAGAAAAAAAAAAACAAAACGATTGCTATACTTCTGTTCAGAAGATTATTTCCTGTTCTTTGCAGCACTTGCTTCATCTAAAGTTTCGGACTAAATGCTAAAAGATGTTCAGATGCAGATTTTACACTTACTTTGGTTTGTGCAGTTGTCTCCAATGTTGATAGAATGCATCGTCCAATAAAATGTGTAAACTCTTGCAGGATATATTGAGCTAAATGCCCTGTTAGCTAAATAGCTCTCTATAATTCTGAAGTATATGAAGATGAGGAAGTGGGCACGTATTTGCAGAAAAAAAAACATTTCCTGTTTGAAGGCTGAGTTGATCTATGTGACTAATAAGAACATAAAGGGGAAAACTCAGCTTAAATATCCCCTATATATATATAGGGTATGTACTAACCACAAACAAAAAAAAAATGAAAGATTAACCAGTTGCAGTGAAGTACTAACAGAAGCATACGTTGCAAAACTGACAGCAAGTAAAAATATTAATTATTGTCAAATAGCTTTCCTATTTTTTGAGTTTTTAATGTTAAAATAAACATCAGATTATAGAATGTGTTTTGAGAATTTTAAGATTCTTATTCTATTGGCGAGAAATTTGGCTTATTTCTAGAACTAAAACGAAATCAATTTAGAAAATTTATAGAAATATTTTATTTAGGTTAAGGTAAATCTTGTAATAGAAAATACTAGAAAAATGTTACAGTATTCAAGACATTTTCACTTGCTGTCATTTTTTTGGTAAGACAGATATTTGTCCTGACAGACTTCTGCAGTATATTAAACTCGATGCAAAACGCTTTTGGTCCTTTGCATCATAACCAGAAGTTACACTGGAGAAGTGGATGTGAGCTCTAAACACACAGCAGTTACAGAGAAGATTCAGTAACAGACAGAAATTTTGAGCAGGAAAAAAAAAATTGTGCAATAACGTGCAATACACAGATGGTACTAAGAAAGTGAAACTATTGTTGCTTTACTCTTACATCGCTTAATTTTTTCAGTGAAATGCAATCAGGGGAGTATATTATTAATAATGAAATGCTGGCTTTGCAACAGAAATGTTGAACTGCATTTCACTTACATATCCATTTACACTTGTGACTTGTGACTTGTGACAATAAAGGTGACTTGACTTGACTTGACTAAAGCATTTAATCCGGAGTGACTTACAGAATCACTTTTCAAAACCACTAGGTCAGGAAGTACAATACGTCTACAAAACATGTAGAGGAAGTAAGTACACTATAAAAAGGAGAAATGTCTTTTAAATAATACATAAACAATGTGCAAATCCAAGTGTTGTAGTAAGACAGACAGTGACTAAGCTGTGTGAACGAGGTTCATGCCTCTGAAACTGGGTGTCAGTACAAAGAGTTTACATGATAAAGGTCTTCCTTGTAACCTGTGCAAGCGTATATACAGGAGGTCAGTGTAGTAAGTGTAGAAATGAGGTGGTGTGACAGACATCAGACCACAGCATCAAAACTTCAGTGGAATACAATCACTTTGCAGTTGAATTCTTAAGCTGTACTCAAGGGCATAGCTGTAATTGGTAAGCGATAAAAAGGCCTGAACATTTTTTAGCATTTTCCAACCATATAAAATTACTCTTTATAGTTGATACGCATGAGAATAACTCATTATGGTAGCAGCAGAATTCAGAAGTTTACCAAAACATTCTGTATGCAAATTTACAGAAAATGCATCCAGTCTAATTGGGACAGAATTATAACAATATCACATAACAAGACAATGACCCAAAACACACTGACAACACAACAAATGACTTCATCTGGGGAAAAAATAAATCACCAAATACACCTTAGCACAACTGAGCAACATTTAACCTCCTGAAGAGGGGTCTGGAGGGAGAAATTTCCCCCAAACCAACAACAACTGAGTAATTGTGGAACAAGTTTGGAAAAGCATGCCAAATAATTATGCTTCAGTATGGTGATGTCAGTGGGTCACCAATTTGATGCAGTTTTTTGAAGCGAGGAATATGCAATCAAATAGAAAACATTTTATACTGTAAGACTATCTGTACCTATACTTTTGCTCACCTAAATTTTTTTAGCCTACCAGCAAAGGCGATTTGTTGAACACATATAGCTGTAATTCTGTTCTATCAACTGTCCCAAAAAATTGTGTATTGGTTTCTTATTACTTTTCTATCTGGAGCAGAATCTTCTCTACAAATAAAACCTATTGTCTATCTGTCATTATGACCATGTCTATCATTTGTGCTAGTTTAGATGAATTGTACAGTGATTAGTAATCATTAGTAAGACAATGATATACCTCTTCTTTTCCACCTTCCTCTATTGCCCTCTTTGCTGCTGCCACTGGTGTTGTTTTCTGTGCTCTGTGTTTCAGACAAGTTATCACTGTTGTCTTCGGAAGCCTCCTCTGATAGCTCCTTCACCACATCCGCAATGTCCTTCTGTTCGAACAATGTGCATAGATGCATAAAATTCAGAGTCTGGTTTATCTTAAAGGGTCACGGTGTTTCTCTATATATTAATCACAATTTCAGTGCATGCATACTATGTGTTAAGATTTATTACTTCAGTTCATCCGCAGCAAACCTGATCGAGACAACAGTGGCTTGTTTTCGGTCTGACTCATGCTTTGTCACTAGGTAGTTGATGAGGTGGAGTGATGGCACATTTACATTTACAACAAGCAATGAACATTGCACAAGTGATTATGAAAGATCTGGTTAAGCATGTGTTCTTGTGACACATCTTCCTGTTTGGTGCCTTTGTCATAGTGAAGAATTTTGCATTTTTTAATTAAAGCTGAGTTTTTAGGTTTAGGTGGTATAGAACAGTCACCTTCAGTGTATAGACTCCCATTCGACCAGGAACTTTGTAGAAAATCCCCTCCTCACCCCGGGAGTTTGTGTGAAGCATGGCGTTGAGGCAGGCGAGGGGGGAAGTCCCACTTCATACAATAAAACAGCAAAGTGTAACACAGTTTATGTGCACATATATTGTACTGTGGAAAACTGATTTAAAGTAGAATTCATTTGAATAAGCACACGCCATCAGCAAAAAAGAAAGCATTGTTTTTAAGACCTAACATGCAAATTATAATTTACCTATGACAGTACCGTTGTCTTCTCACACACTTAATATTAAAATATTTAAAGTTACTGAATAAAAACTTTGCTATACAAAAGCCATATATAAGGTTCTGGCAATATATTAATAGCTAATCTAATAATCATGGTGTTTGTACCATAATAGCAACTGTGAAGGTTATAATGTTCTCTTGAAACCATATTGATTTGCAGAGAAGTCTTGGCACCAGAGCTCAAGGTTGAGAGGCACAGAGTGGGACTGAAGGACAGGGGTGAAAAAAACAACAAGCATGACACAAGAGCAGAATAATCGTGACTCTCCCTCAAGTTGCTGTCATGAAAAAGCACTAATATAAGAGCTACAGCCAGTGAGTTTGCCTTTTTTTAAACACCCTTTGCATGCTGTGTCAATTAAGGGATGTTAATAGCATGCAAATGCCTGCTATATGGAAGTTACTGTAAGAATAAAGTGGGATAAACTCTCATATAATCTTACCTTCTGGAAGAGATAAGGATCATTGCAACGAAAAAGAAATGTATTAATTAGTTGTGTGTGTGTGTGTGTGTGTGTGTGTGTGTGTGTGTGTGTGTGTGTGTGTGTGTGTGTGCACTAAATGTATTCGGCCTAAAATGTGAATGAATAAAACTAAGAGGCTGGGAGATGATCTCCTCACCTTATCTCCTTGAGTCGCTCTCGCTGAATCACCTGCAGGATCTCTTTATGACTCATCGGTGTGTTTGGGTACTTCTCAAGCACCTGATGAAAAAAAAAGGGGGGGGGGGGGTAAAGTGAATCAAAACAATACAAACCAAATTAAAAACAATTACAATATGAAAGATAACAGCAAATGGTAGACAAAACACTAACCCTGGTACCTGGAGCAAGCAGTCTTTACAGGTGCACAGTTTTTCATTCCCAGTTGCACTGCAGACTATCGTGTTCAGTAGTCTGGTAATATAACTGATACATCTATCAGGGACACTAGAGGGCACCCTCTCCTGAATTTTAAACACTTCCTTATTGGTCATGTTCATTTCCTGCCTACACCATATATAAATCACACAAACTTTACATTAACACACTGGATTTCACTGTCTCTGTACATGAACACTGCACAATCACAATAAAGTACAATTCGAATCGGAGAGAGGTTTGCAAGAAAAAGTGGTCATGCAGACCATGAAACGCACTGGGGTACTGAACCCGAGACTACCTGTAGGTGTTAAGCTGCACTGGAACTGTCCTGTGATAGCGAACACAACTCTGGACTTGTTCAGGAAGTAAAGTAACCTGCGCATGTGTTTTAGCTGTTGACGATACCATAGGTTTCCACAAAACACATGTACCATGAGTGGCAGGTGAACGCTGTGGGACACAAGAAACAAGATGCCCTGATAAACATAACTAAAAATACGGTGAGTCACACTGTGTTCTCCATGAGCATTTGTCATGAACGCAAATATAACAGGGTTCGACAGAATCAAGATTCTGAAACCAGACCAACATTGTAGTGGCATTGAGATCACTGCTTTAATCTGAACCTGAACTATGAAGTCCTGCAATTTGCTTGTCACTAATAAATTCTGTGCAGGTATCCGCTTGAGATCTGTATATAACCTTCTTTTTTTTCACACCATTTACAGCATTTAGCAGACACTCTTATCCAGAGTGACTTACATTGTCTTATTTCAGTTTATACACCTGAGCACTTGAGGGTTAAGGGCCTTGCTCAGGGGCCCCGCAGTGGCAACTTGGTGGACCTGGGATTCGAACCAATGACCTTCTGATCAGTAGCCGAACACCTTAACCACTGAGCTACCACAGCCCACACCACCATTTATATCCCCTTATTCTTATTATATATCAAAGAACTGCTATGGTGTATGACAGCAAACGGTCCAGGGTTTCTGATTTTTGGATCGTGGACACAGTTTACATGATTACTCTCACACATGGATCCTCACCATTCTCTGGTGTACTCTTTGTAACAATAACAGTAAACAGACTTTTTTTTTATATTTTATTCGTTCAACAAACGGAGAAAGAAAAAACAAGACATTTGCAAGATTAAACATTTTATTACTATTTTATAGGCCTCTGTGGCACAAAGCAACTCAAATTTTCTTAATCATCTTTTTTATCTGATAGGTAGCCCTGTCCCTTCTCAGGGCATCCTCATTTGCTGCCATGATAAACAGAGGATTGTGAGTTCCAACATGCACACACACACACACACACACACACACACACACACACACACAATGCACAATTTTAACTAAGGGATTAAAATGGAGTATCTGTACAAAGAGAACATGCAAACGCCATACACAGGGCAGAGGTGGGGATCAAAACCCTAACCCCTTAATAAATACACACACTTCCAATATAGATCCCTCAACCTGTTTACATGCTGTTTTTGCAAACTTTTTGCTCTTTCACATGCTGTCTCACATTTCAGTCATATGCTGTTTTGCACAATCCTTTACAATCTCATGTAACTGCTGCTATAACACTGTGTTCATTCTAGTATTACTGCACACGCTATATTGTTTGAAAATACAGTATCTACACTGGTCGGCACTGCTTCTGTTTATTGTATTTTGTGTAGTCTTTTTTGTATTGTCTTGTAATTTTTTGTCTGCACTGTTTTTTGTCTTGCATTGTTTTTGCACCAGGTTGCACAGATGCACATTATGTATTTATGACTACTTACTAAGTCCTTATAACCCTGTCTTTGCTTTTATGTATCACCACAGTCCTGGAGAAACGTTGTCTCATTTCACTGTGCAACAGCTATATATGGTTGAAATGACAATAAAAGCTTGACTTGACTTGAACTACTAAGCCGCTTTGCCTCCAAGTTCACTAATAAAAAACAAAATCTATCTGTCTATGTATCCAACTTAGGCCCTTGCAGTTTTTTTCTTCTTTACAACTTAAAAAAATATTAATGGTATGATGACCTAAGATGGCTAAGTAACATCATACTAAATGGTCATACATTAGTGTTTTAAAAAAGCCTAGGTAAGTGGGGTGCAGGCAAGAACAAAATAGGGCTGGCCAAGTATCCTGGAGCTTTGACTTACCTCATGGGCTAGCTAATAAATTTATGATTTATCCACCCCTGGTTTAAAAATATATTCACTGCTAAAGTGCAGACAGCATGTTCTTGGCCTTCATTTTATTTTTGCTTTAAGCTACTAAACAGACCCTTGCTCCTAAAGTATCATATAGGTGTTTTGAGATATTTTACCATTGCTGCTGTGAGAACGTGCATTGAACACGATACAGGATTGTGGGGTGTTTCTGCGAAAGTGCGAAGATTCTGTGAGCTTTCATCGCTTTGGGTCAATGTCTATGTTTTTCTTTGGTTTGATTAATGCAAGCATCTCTGAACTGCAGCTTTGCTTTCATTATGAGGTCAGGCAAGGGAGCAGTGCCGGTGTTTTTCTCACCAGCTGTAACAGAGGAGTATTGAGATTAGTAACACCCTGTTTTCATCCAAGCATGATTCATTTCTGTTGTCTTAGACAAGGAGTGTGTTCTGAACACACAATAAGATATAGCTTGATCTAGCACTGCTGTGGTTGCAGTGCTACACAGAATGGTGAAGAGCACCAGTCTCTCTGTGGAGAGATGTAATTAATTAGGACATCAACAAAATAGTTGAAAAAATCTTCCACTTCAAAATGGACTTTCTTAAGAAGGAGGAACTTCATTTTACCATTTACAATACATTGAATTTAAAAGTAGGCTTCTCTTTTATTTCAAATTCCCTGATGACATGCACAGTAATCTTTATAAACATGTACATGTAATCTTTAAAGTTATCCATGATTTTAAAAAAATATTTATTTTGTAGTTGGTTTTGAAATAATTGTCTTTTTTTTTTTTTTACTTCAGTTAAGGTTTTCCTACTCTACCTTCAATACCCTTTGATTGCCTGTTGACCAACTCCACTGGAAATTACATTCATATCTCTAGAGATCACTACAGCACTGTTTAGTCGTGTAGTCAACCCTTGGAATTCTTACCACAATCAATCAAGTCAGAGTGTCTCAAATGAGCACAACATCAACATGGCTGTCTGCTGCATGGGGCATTAACAGCTCTTCCTCTTGCGTTAAATCAATCAACACCCAAATATATTCTCTTGGTAAATCTATAACATTGTTTATGCATCTCACTTTAAGGAGGAAAACATACATCTCATACATTTAGGTCTGAGATCAGAAATTTCAGGTATGGCCTTTAGTCAAATGCAGCAAATGTCTGTGACAGAGTTGCCTCTGTGGCCAATGAGCAGTATGGAGATCAGTAATCTCTATTGTTTCCCAACAACCAATCACTGATCACACTTCTTTGTTGTTCTGAAACTCTGTTAACAATCTTTACAAGCACAATAAGTGAGTTATTCTAACCATAGCTTTGTCTTTCACATCACATCAATGCGACACGTTTTGAAATGCAATTGACCACGACGATTCAACGAATATGCAAATTACCATGACGTCTTCTAGCCAATTGTAGCGACCTTTGCATTAATATGCATTAGCTACTTTCCACTGAAAATTTTTGGCTGATTTTGACTAGTAGAGCAAACCATGCTATTCTACAACACGTGTTAAAATATGTTAAATAAATTCGTTAAACTAACCAAATAAATTAAATAGTCGGTTCTGAGCCCCGTGGAATAAAAACTTTCACTTTTGCTTTTAACAAGTTGTCCAACAGATGTAACTTCCTAAATAACAAAAGCACTAGATTTAGCTTTAAAAGCTGAATCTCATGTCACAGCTGCAAAAAACAAAACAAAAAAACGAATAACTTGCAAATCGCTTTAACCTTCACGTACAACATCAACATGACATGTTGCTAATAAACTGGCTAACTCTGTACAGGCTAATTCAAAACAACCCATTAAAACGCGTCCTAAAGTAGGTTTCATGATGTAGGAGTAATGTGCACGCTAACTGGAAACAAATACACTACAATGCTGACGTTTTTCTTTAAAGTATCGATTCAACTACTACATTTTAACTAGTGAGTCGAATTAGTAACATATACAGTCAGTATCTGACTAGCTTAGCTTAGCCTAGCCTAGCTTGAGACACAGACGTCATTGCGCGTTGCTGTCTCCGGTGGCAACATGAAAATAGCCCCTGAATGAAAAGTTTATAAACTGAGCACGTTTGCAAACGAAACGAACAAATCCGTTTGGATGTTTTGTGTAAAACAGATCACTGTTATGCCCCGTTTGTGTTTTGATCCACAATCAGGCCCTTCCTCGCGCGCTCTCCGCCTGCATCAGCAGGTCATGAACTCATAAACACAGTCGCACAGGCATTATTTTCCCCACACGTATTCTAACAAATCCTGCCTTCTCATCTAGGATTGACTAGTGGTTCTGTCCGCTGAACACCAATGGGCAAACTGCAGTACAGGATAAACTGTAAGCCAATCCGAACGCACGACTCGGGTTACAACTGACCAATCACGGCACAGGAGGCGGGATTTGTGGGAAAACGGGTGGGAAAGAATAACGTTTATGGAAGTGTGAGCGCATAGCGAAAACAAGCAAAAACACACGCCCGATATATATTTACCGTTTTTGCCGCCTCTGCCCATGTCCTCCCCTTTTTCTTCCTTTGTCTTTCCCTCATGTCTGCGATCGGCTCCCGGAAATCGGCCTAATCTGCGAGTCCGTTACCGTAAAGATGGTAATGGTGCGAATCCTACCATTTCTGCCATATTGGGTCCTTACTGTAAGTAGCAGGTCACGTGACCCTGTGCGTGACGTCACCTTACTGTACAATGCACTTACAGGGAAGTTGCTTAAGCAAAGCACACCACACTTTTTAATAGTTTTCATGTACTTTTTTTTTTACATTGTCCTAGGTTTTACAGCTGTATCACTGAAGTCTCGTGAATTGCTTTTTCTAAGAGCTTTTCTCATTGGTGGGGTTTTCTCAAATGTTGATTTAATTTCCTTTGGTATTGTAGGTCCTTAAAAAAACATTGTGTATACTTTTATCACACTTGGTTTCCGAGAATAGCTCGCTGGTTTTGACTTGATGTGCTATATATATGTGTTAAACTGAAAGGTCTTGTATCCTTGTGTCCTCTAGAGGTCAGTAAAGATGCAGGAAATCCTCATCAGTGCTTAGATTATTATGCCATTTAACTTGTAAGCATCATGAGACTGCAAGTCATTTGTTTATCATGCAACATATCCATTTACTGTTGCCACTGATTGTATTCATGTAATACATTAAAGGACTATACAATACACATGTAGACAAATAATAGCAAACTGTGCTTAATTTGTTGATTCAAAGCTCTGATAAAAAATTATTGTGCAACAAGAAAAGGCAGCTTGATCTTACGATTAAGCGGTTAAAAAAAAAAAAAAAAAAGCCAAACAAATCTTGTGGTGCTTTTCCTGCATGTACACCATGGCAAAAACACCATATTTAAAACACTTCATGGTTGAAGCACACTGGCACATGCCCCCATTGCAGAAATTGGGACCTGAGACCCAGCAGCCACTGAGCTGGTTGATGAAGATGTGGGCAGACTTGGTCCTTGATACCTTGGGAGAGAAAAAAGACAATGGGACAAAATCATTCATTCATTCATTCATTCATTCATTCATCCATCCATCCATCCATCCACCCATCCATCCATCCACCCATCCATCCATCCATCCATCCATTCATTCAATTTACATATGGTAGATATGGAGTCAGCTGTGAACAGTTGCCTCAAGGCATGAATAAAACATGGAAGGGACCCCAGTCCATTATAGGCCACCATGCACACGTACACGCACCTTCAATCAATCATTCAGACCTGTCAGCAATTTAAAAAAGCCAATCCAGTGCCTAGCATTATGATTTCAGAGATGGGAGAAAACCCAAATGGGAACATGCACAGACAGACCTAACCAGAGCTCAGGATTGGTATAGGTACCCTGACACTGTAGGGCAGTAAAATTACCACTGTGCTGCCTCAAGTCAAAGTAAATAATTTTTATGACAAGACCTGTTGTGTTTCTTTATTGTCAAACAACTGATATTATATGAAACACTAACCATGATCTGGCCCGCATGACGCGTGATGCTGTTGTCATTTGCCTGTGCTGTGCAAAG
Organism: Tachysurus fulvidraco; assembly: GCF_022655615.1. Lineage (NCBI taxonomy): Eukaryota > Metazoa > Chordata > Actinopteri > Siluriformes > Bagridae > Tachysurus > Tachysurus fulvidraco. The sequence goes on from NC_062529.1 coordinate 10,282,679, forward strand.
TCACAGAGCAGATTTCTTGTCCTCATCTCTGTCCCTTGAATGTCCAGTGGTACCATAGTTGGTGATGTCATATCTAGCTCCAGAAGCATGATATTTTCTGCCTGTGTAGTGCAAGAAAATGTACAAATGTATTTCTGGAAAATTATTCCTAATAATAATATCCTATGTAAATAACCAGTTTGATAAAAATCTGAAAAATAATTATGGCCTCTGTGTACCAACCCTGTATCTAGAAGGAGATCCTGTTGCCACAGCAACTTGTGCATATTGGCTGATTGGCCTCTTGTATCCGACTGCAGACGTTGGCCTTTGTCTAATGCGAGGAGAATTGCTGGAGGAAGTTTTCATTGAAATGTTCATTTACTCATCCATGAGTAATTAATAATTTAGGACAATATTGTAAAAAACATTGAATATGCTTACTTTTCAGAGGGAAGAAGGGGTAAGACTTTCCACTGGTCTTCCTCACTGTCAAATTCCAGTCGGTTTATGATCTTGTTTTTCTCCTCAGGAGGAATAAAATTGTCAATGATGAGATTCCTGCAAAATACATACAAATACTGATTTGAAAATACTTTTTCACTTTGTGGTAGAAAGTATTTTTACTATTATATGTGTATATCTTGGTGTATTCTTTTTTTATGATGGGAGCTGTGGAGAAAGTACTTGAATTTTATTTCTCTTGTCAGTTCATTTAATGTCTGCTCCAGCTCCTGTCTCGTTGTGACATGTTCATCGATGATGTCAGCAATCTCAGCTCGTACTAACTGCAGTTTGCTGTACAGCTGAGTAAACACAAGACACAGAGTTATTAAATGTTTCTCATGCTTTTTCTTTGCAGAATCAGATTCTAAAAATCATGGTTGATCAATGAAAATCTTGGGTGAGTACTGACAGTGATAGGTTGATAAAATAGAATGATTGCACCTAATCTAATATAACCTGGCTTCTTTAGCTTCAATAGAAACCTCTCTGAAACACTGACACTCTTTAGTTGGGTTTCACAAAATGATTGGCCAAGTCGAACAACTATCAAGAGCTCTACATTTAAATTTGTTCAATCGTGTATAAAAGTATGTACTATGATGTAAACCACAAAAATGCATGATCTTATGAGAATTTCAACACAAATTTAAAAGAGACAGAAATAGTTTTGTTTCATATAAAGTAATAACAAAAAGTATGTTATTACAAACAGAATGCTATCCCCACTCCTATACCCAACCTTTTTATATAACTCGTGTGCCTTGTGATGAATCGTCATCCTGCTAAACATATAGCTTTCCTTATCCCTGCTAAAAATATCAGTTTTGTTGCAATTTCACCTTCTTAAGCTTTTTGGTTTTGAGCTCCACTTCCTGCTGTAGAGTTGAGTAGGTTTCTTTCAGTTCCACGGTCTCCTCATCCTGCTCAAACATCAGCTGCTGCATCTCCCTCTCTTGTCTCTCCTATGAGAGGTATCACACACAAATGCTTTGAATTAGATGCTTAGCATAAACTAGCATTAGACACTGAAATAAAATATTCCAATTTTTTTTTAATTTTTGCAGGTGTTACCTGCTCTGCAATCTCCTGTCTCTTTATCTCTAGCATTCTCTGCTGCTCATTAGTGTGGTCAATGATGTTCTTGCCTCCAATCAGCAGCTTGCTTTCCAAAACCTAAACGAAATCACAGCAAACAGGATTCAAGCTATTCTGCAATTAATTGCCTGAAAGGAACAGTGTTGTTAAAGAGCCTAAATATGCTCAAGTTCTAACCTTGTATTTTTCTATCATTATTCCTATAATCTGTTGTTCCTTCCTCAAATCCTCCACAGTCTGCGACTTTTCATCCAAAATGTCCAATTTCCTCTGAAACTCCGGGCTGTCATTGGCAAAGCTCTTAGCCATCTGCTGCTTCCACCAGTATTCCTCTGGTCTCTCCTCCTTTACCATCTCCACAATGTCCACCTCACAGTTTCTAGGTGTCTCCACCTCTCCAGTGCTCATGCTTCTCCTCATCTTTACACTGTTCCTCCGTCTCCTCCTTTCTTTTGCCAACATACCTCGTTCCTCTAGCTGCGCCTTTAGTCGTGCTATTTCTTCTTGGAACTCACGGAGCAAAGCATCTTTGGGATCCTCGTTGATCTTTGGCCTGTTTTTGATATTTTTTGCTCTGTTTGCAAACCTCAAGGTGGCGAGAGTTTCTTCATAGTGACATGATGTAGGTCCTATTGTAGCCACTATGACAGTCTTAGAGTTTCCTCCTAAAGAGTCCTGTAGCAGGCGTGTAAGTTTGGAATCCCTGTACGGGATATGAGAATTTTTCCCATCTACCAGTGCTGATATAACATTTCCAAGAGCACAGAGAGACAAGTTTATTTTGGCAGCCTCTTTAAATCTCTGGCCCTGGGCACCTGTCTTGCTTTGGCGTTCAGTGCCAGCCAGGTCCACCATGTTTAACTTCCCAACCCGAATGTGCTCCTTGCCATCAATGCCCATCTCGCTGCATTCGATGGTTATGATAAAAATGGCATGCGAACGTGAGCTGCGCTCATTCATTTTCGTAAACCCAACAGACCTGGACTGATTTCCTAAATTCATCACATGTTCAATTTCCTTGATGTTCTTGGTGACAACAGATGACAGGTCTTTGACATAAACGCCCACGTCTGGATTCTCCTTAAGCTCCATTTTTTTATTATTGTCCTTGCAAAGGAGATCCCGTATCTCGTCTTGATATATCTCCAGATATGACACCCTCACCAAGTACTGCTGGTTCTGGGATCTGGATATATGGGTGAAAATATGATGAAAAGAATTTGGTATGACCCCCCGTTTTTCTGGATCCATGGACAGACCTTGCATGGTATATGTCTTCCCGGTACCAGTTTGACCATAGGCAAATATCGTTCCATTAAACCCGAGTAGCACAGAGTCAATGAGAGGTTTGCACGAGTAATCGTACAGGTCGTTTTGTTTTGAAAACATATCATAGACAGAGTCAAAAGTGAACGTCTTGTTCAGGGTTCCTGCCGCTTTAGGGTTCCGGACGCTTACCTGGCCCAGTTTTACATCCACTTCAACAATCCTTTTATGACTCATCGCCTCCTCTTTCTTGTTTAGAGGGCGGCACCGAACCACCACCTTCACCGTCTCCGCTTTTTTACCCTGCGACATGGATCGCGGCCGCAGCATCACCACACTGTTTCTCTTAGACATTTTGCTATACTAGATGCTGTCGCTACATGAAAAAGCCTTTCTAAGTAAACGAAGTGTTGGAAAGGCTAAGCGCGAACGATCGTCCACAAGAAAAACGCCCAACTTCCTACGTAGTCCAGAAAGCATCTTTTCCCACGATGAAAGCTTAATCCGTTTATATGGCACTCACTTGGAAAGGATTTACTTAACAAACAGATTCTCGATAAAATAAAGATATGAAAGCTCTAGTAAGGGCATTTGTTACAGAGCGCGATATCCAGCTTCCCACCTCAGTCCTGCATTCACCATCCACCACACCCTGCAGCGCTGCATCACACACACGCACACACACACACACACACACACACACACACACACACACACACACACACACACACACACACACACACACACACACACACACTACACAATAGAGCGGCGACACTGATAGGTGTCCCTATCACCCCCACTTTCAGGATATAAAAGCTGATTAGAATAATTATTATTATAATTATATTAATAGTAATCATACATATGCGGCTACTAACACATTTATTTTTTTATATTGTTCTTCTTATAATAAAAAATATTAATTATTATTATTATTAGCCTATTGTTATTGTGCCATCATCATCATCATCATCATCATAATGAATAGGATCAGCTCAGCTCATTGGCTGCGTGGTGATTAATTTTTTTAACCAGACTGGGTGCCAAAATTTTTTGGGGGTTCTTCCAAGTGGGCCGCCTCCTTATGTGAAACAGTGTGATCCTGCCATCTTTAATCTGTGAATTCATTTAGACTAATATGGGCACCTAATCAATACTAGGTCCTGCGTTTTAAACTGACATAATAACAAATACATGATGGAGTGGAGTAGATCCCAGTGTCCTAGGAGAGGTTCGAGATCAGGATAAACAAATTACTGAAGACTCAGTGTTCAGTTATTCTCAACAAGGATGTTTTAAAGCCAATATTAAGTACAGGTTGTATAGACCACACATTAAAAAAAAACAGCAATGCTTTTAGAAAAAAATTTTAGAATAGTGAAAAAACAAACGGCAACAAACTATATGTTTAAGATCAACATATTACTCATTTAACTTAAGTTTTGAAGAATGTAGTTTGAAGAATGTAAATAAGCGAATATATATATAATATATATTATATATATATATAATTATTATTATTATTATTATTATAATTATTATTATTACTTATATATGATATAGCCTACTATACAAATAAATACCTAATTTTTAGACAAAATGCACTGTATTAGGTGTAAAAACCATTATTTTGTACCCTAAGTAGTGCTTTTATATATAGGTGCTGACTTGTGCACGTCCCTTTATATTCACCCAATAAGAAAAGACGAAGGCGTGTTTCGGCGATGGTCCGTGTGGAGAAAGTAAACTGTACCGTGTGTAAAGGGGTATTAGAAACGGGATTTAAAGAGAACCAGTGGATTAGATATGATCGTATTTCTCTTCTGCAGTGGAAAGCACATGAGATGCGTAACTTTTTTCTGCACTTGTGTGTATAGCTTTGTTTATTGCTGCATCGTTACCAGTAGCGACAGCTCACAGTGACTGTGCATTTAAAGACTCGGTGTGCGCAAAGTGCCGGATGGGAAAAGTGTAATTCATCAGTGTTAGGGTGAATTACTACTAGGATGTCATTTTTTTGTGCAAGTTTTCTCTGAAATCTTGCTTTGCTGCAGAAAGATGGCTTTGGATCCGAAGCAAGCGAGATTGTTGTGCATGCTCTGTCTAACTTTCGGTTTTTTTGTGGTGGAGGTGGTGGTGAGTCGAGTGACCGGCTCTTTGGCGATGCTCTCTGATTCCTTCCACATGCTGTCGGATGTGATCGCACTGCTCGTGGCGTTGCTCGCGGTCAGACTCGCGGATCACACAGCGGCCACGAGCCTCAACACATTTGGATGGATCCGTGCAGAAGTCCTGGGCGCGCTGGTCAATGCCGTGTTTCTCATTGCGCTCTGTTTCTCCATCTTACTGGAGGCAGTGGAGCGCTACACAGAGCCGCATGAAATTGAAAACCCGCGGGTTGTAGTGTGGGTCGGAGTGGTCGGGCTCGTTGTAAATGTGCTAGGGCTTTTGCTCTTTCATGGCTACGCAGGGCATGGACACTCTCACGGCACAAGTGACAAGAGGCATAAAAAATCACAGACAGCAGAATGGGAGGCTTATGATCTTATGGTGAAGAGCAGATCTGCTGGTCCTAGCCAAGGTGACCATGTCGTTCATGTTGAAGCAGTTATTTATTCTCGAAAGGTTCATTTCTATAACAAAATTTATGTGGGAAGTTGTAAGGTTTGTTTTTTATTTTAATTTTAAATTGTACATTTCACTCTTTTGATAAACACTTTACTTTTCTGAAAACACTCCACTTTTCTGATAAACACTATACATTTTTGATAAACTTGTGTTTCTCTTCTAATAAACACTCATTTTACTCTTTAATACAAACTTTTGAATCTTCTGATAAACACTTTTTACTTAAAAAACACAAACAAACAAAAAAAACATTTAATTCTTCTGATAAATATTCTACTTTTATGGTAAGTTGCCTTCATTTTATTTAGTGAGCATTTAGCTGAATTTCTAATTCCTCCAATATTAGATATATAATCTACTACATAGATTTATTTTGTTTCCAAAGTAGTGCATTTATATGAGTAGTAGTTGATGATTTGCAAGTCAATCATTAGTCACCCAATATGAAAAGACACCAGCATGGTCCTCATCTGAACATGAATAATAATAAATACCTTTTGCATTGTTTTACTATTTTGAGTTTTAATTGTGAATTTTATTGTTCTGATTTTTTTAAGACCTTGTTTCAAAACACAGCCTGGAAATCCCTTTGAATGGGAACATCTCATTGGAGAAGGCGGAGCATGAATTAGATTCGTCATCCCAGCTCAACATGCGTGGAGTCTTCTTACACGTCCTGGGCGATGCCCTTGGCTCTGTCATTGTAGTGGTTAATGCTCTCATTTTCACATTTGTGTGGAGGACATGTGACAGTCAGGAGATGTGTATTAATACATGTACCAGTAGCTACTGCGCTGACCACAGTCCAGTGAATACACACTTGATCCACAGAAATGACACCAATGTCTTTGTAGCTGGACCGTGCTGGGTGCTCTACCTGGATCCCACACTCTGCCTAATCATGGTGGCCATCTTGCTCTATACTACCTTCCCACTGCTGAAGGAGTCAACCCTCATCCTTCTGCAGTCAGTCCCTAAGCAGATTGACATGCAGAGGCTGGACAAAAAGCTGAGGAGTCTAGAGGGGGTTCTAGCAGTCCATGAGCTGCACATTTGGCAACTAGCCGGGAGCCGATTTATCGCCACAGCACACGTTAAGTGCAACGACCCGGCATCCTACATGGACACAGCCAAACGCATCAAAAACTTTTTCCATGAAGAAGGGATCCATGCTACCACAGTCCAGCCTGAGTTCTCAGATGACAAAGGGCTCGATGTCTCAGCATGTGAACTGCCCTGTTACAGTCAGTGTACCCTGAAGCTTTGCTGTGACACAAGCTGGAAATTTAGATCTGAATCAGCACTCATGTGCACAGCCAACACCTCCAGTCAAAATACTCCTCAACCATCCACTGCTAGCTGGAATATTCAGCAAAAGCCAGAAGATCTTCTGCAGATGGAGGTGGAATCCACTGTTTAGGTTTGATAAAATGATTAGTATCTTTGAAACAGTATCAAATCTATGTATGTTTACCTACAGTATGTTTTTAGAATCTTAAATCCATGTTTTATTTCCCCCAATTGTATGCAAACCTATAACTAATCATACTACATACAATATATTTTTTCTTATACCTGATGTGGCATGGGTACTGTGTCATGATTATAAACATTTCTTTAATCGCAAGTGTGAGAATGTCATTTGGAGCACTTTATGGTCTTAATGTTCTCTTTTTGCTCATAGTAAAATACTATCTATGTGCCTTAAAGAAATAAAACAATATTTACACTGTGCATTATCATTTTATCATGTTTATCATTTAATTAACTTTAGTTTTTGAATGTCTGTTCTGAAAAAATCTCACTCACAAAAGTCCTTAATATCGGAATGTGTTAATTTAGTGCCAAGATGCCAGGCCATGTAATCTGATTAACGGTTAACTACATCTGTGCCAAACTAAATATTTATATTACTTGCTACTATTGTTTACATGAAAGGTTTTGTTAGTAAGGTCATGAATGTTGCATGTTTTAGGGAGTGTCTTACTCTACGCTGTAGGACATCAAATCCTCTGCACAGCTGTCAAAATATGCCATTGTTTCAGATGAACCTTAAGACCAACTACACACATACACACATTGTGTTAAAATTAAGGGCTAAAAATGTCCGATCCCCTTAAGGCTTTCAAAGAGTTGTTAAGAAACAATAGTTTAGGGATAGAGTGAGAACATAACTTAATGAGGCCAGTGTGATGCAATCAATAATGCAGTGTATGGGGCACTGTGTCAAGAAAACAATAGAGAATAGTCCTTATTCAGTCTCCACACAGTCCTCCAATCAATCCTGTAGGATAAGAGACCGAATGTGATGTCTTCTATTGTTGACCTTTTTAAGAAACAAATTGATTGGCATTTACAGAAATCAGGGTTGTATTGTCTTGTGTTGTAAGGTAGAATGGTAGATAGACATTTTTGAATATAAGTACTATATGTGTGAGAAGTATTTGTTAGCAATGTCTGGCTCCATTGTTAGAAATGATTGTGTCAGAGTAGCCCTGATTTCATTTAGGAGAGCTTTATTCTATACAGTACATATTATAATGGCAGTACTGTAATCTACGAATAGGCAAAACAATTTTATAATTTGTCAGAATCACATTCTATGCATATTAAGCACACAAGTTCTTTCAAATGAGTTTAGTGCTTCTTTTTCTCATTTTATTTTGTTCAATGATTTAGATATGCTTTAAGATAAGTGTTCATTCATTACAGTGTGTCATGTTTTAGACCAATATAATAAAGTGTTTACCTCAGTTTAATTCCCAGGATAGGACAATTAATTTGTAAAATTATTTTAAACATTTAAATGATAATATTTAGATGTCTTGAAATGTATATATTTATTCACTATTCAGGTTGTGGGGCAACACAGCGTATCTACTTATCTACTACTTAAGTAAACAGTGGTAATGAGTAGTTGGACTGGTTCCTTTTGTCCTCAGAATTATTTAAATATAAAATAAAATACAATAGTTTTTTTTTATAACACTTCATAAACCATATTAAAAAATACACATCATATAGTCAGTACATAGGGCATTGTCCATCTGCACAATTTTATTTGATTGTTTTTGCAAGCCAGACCTTGAAGGACATTATCCTGTTGAAATATACATCTTCCACCCTATACAGCTGTCTGGGTGACTGGTGGAAAATTGCTTATATTTGATTCCATCCATGTTGCCATTGAAAACAAAACAAAACTTTGCATTGCTCCTGTTGAAATGCAACCTTAGAACATGTTGGTAATGCACTCAGTTTGGAGGTATAGTCTGATATTAGTAGAGCGCAGGTTGTGGCAAATTTTTCAGCTTGGTTATAATGCATATTACAATGCTCCTTGGCTTTGATGATCTTTTTATTACATTCAGCTTTATAACATCTTTTTTCTCCTATCAACTTTAATCCCAAAAATCCATGGGCAGGTCCTTCGTTATTAAGACAACCTCTCAAATGTTAAAGATATTTACTTCATAGCCATACAATTGGACATAGGTGGATTTGAAATTTATACATATAAACTCCCATGTTAGTTTGAGTGTTTAATTATATTTTATTTATAATAAAATTATAAATACCAATCTATGTTGACTTCTATAAGGCTTCTGAACAATTTCAATTGTTCAGTTTTTAGACTTTCTCTTTTTAAATGATTCAAACAAACTAATTGATTTAATTTTATATCTGTAGAGAGTCACCTAGCAGGTTGAAAAATCCATTTTAAGATACTTGTTTTTAAACATAAGCACCAAAAATTTTAATTATATTTCATTTACTGTATTTAAACTCTTCTACCAGTGGCAAGGTCCATTACGTGAAGAAAACATCCCAATCATCCCAAGATAATCTTTAAAATACCCCCCACCACCACCACCACCAACCCACACATCCACCTCTCCTCTGTTAACCTCTCAGACCTTGCATATGTTTTGATATCACAAATAGGAGTGGAGAAAAGACACACCCTTGATGGAATCTGACAGCCACCTTAAATGATTTTAACCTAACACCAACTATGCTATGTATTGTCTGCAGGTTCACTGGACTCACACAGAGATCATACCTAACAAAGTAACCCAGCACCCTGAACTTTTGCATTACTTTCCACAACAGCTATCAAAGCATATGAAAATAGGCCTTTTACCAAACCCACTAAAACACATGTGGACTTTATTTTGTGCAAGAGTAAAGAGCTGGGCCACTGTTTCTTCACATGAATGGAACCTACATTGTTACTCCTGTTCCCTAGGTTCAATAAACAGATAAATAAATCAGAAATAAATAGGGACCACCATCTTAATTTACCAGTCTAAAGACACTGGCTCAGATCTCAATGCTACATTGTCCAGTGCCTTTAATATCTCCAGCCAAATCTCATCAACCTAGGCAGCCTTGCCTCTATTCTGTTTCTTATCACCATAGTAACCGCAGGCACAGATATGGATATTAAGTGAGTGAGTGACATGACATACGGCTAAGTACGGTGACCCATACTCAGAATTTGTTCTTTGCGTTTAACCCATCCAAAGTGCACACACACAGCAGTGAACACACACAGCAGTGAACACACACACCGTGATCACACACACCGTGATCACACACCCGGAGCAGTGGGCAGCCATTTATGCTGCGCGCGCCCCGGGAGCAGTTGGGGGGTTTAGTGCCTTGCTCAAGGGCACCTCAGTCGTGGCCCAAGACCTCGTGGCCCAAGTCTGACTCGTAACCCTTAGGCCACGACTTCCCCATCAGAAATTATGCAGTTGAGTTTCGCAAAGGTCAGCACAGCCCGAGTGCAATGGCCGAGCCTCACTTTGGGCAAACCACCTCCTTGATCATGGTATTGCCCCTGCCAGGTAAGTATAAATATTTATATAAATATAACACTACAGTCATCGGCTTCATCGAGGACGGAGTCGAGTTTGCCTACAGACAGGAGGTTAAAGAGCTTTTTGTCTAGTGCAGTCACAACTTGGAGCTCAATATTCTCAAAAGAGTGGAGACGATAGTGGACTTCAGGAGAAACCCCCTGCGCTCCCCACACTCACCATCATGGACAGCACTGTGGCTGCAGTGAAGGCATTCAAGTTCTAGGGCTCTACCATCTCCTAGGACCGGAAGTGAGACACTTACAACAACAACACTGTAAAAAACAAAGGATGTACTTCCTTAGTCAGTTGAGGAAGTTTAACCTGCCACAGGAGCTGCTGAAACAGTTCTACTCAGCCGTCATCGAGTCTGTTCAAAAACTCTAAATATCCAGAGTGAGGAAAGGGGCTCAAAAAATCACTCTGGATTCCTCACATCCAAGACATCCTCTTTTTCAATGTTTACCATCTGGCCGGCGCTACAAAGCCCCAAACACCAGAACAACAAGGCACAAGAACAGTTTCTTCCCCCAGACAATCTACCTCATGAACAGTTAAATGTTCCACCCATTATGCAATAACAATATGCAATAATTTTACATTTATTTGTTACCACCTCCATCCTAGTACATCCCTGCATCTAATTCCATTCTATTCCATTCTATCATCATTATATAACACAACTGTACATACTATTATTTATTTTTTAATTTATTTTTTTATTTTTTTATTTTAGTCTATTTGTATGTACGCATATTTTTTTCATTCTCATTTTATATCTCATACTTTTTAATAAAGCTCTTTCTTATTCTGATTCCATGTCTTTAAGTAGACCAAGTCTGAGTGGGCGGAGTAAACCGTGTAAGCAGTGTGTGATTGGTCCATCAGCCTCCTTGCTTTTTTTTTTTTTCCCCCTCTCTTCCGGTTGTCAGCATTGACCTCCCAAGATGGCGGCGATACGAGCTCTAGGTGTCCTGTCCAGACTTACAACAAGGGGAAGATACACACTTCTTTCAGGTACACACACTTTATACTCATAGACTCAGAGCTCTGCAGGATTCTTTCGCTTTTCGCTTTAAAACGCAATTCCTCAGGATTACAGTCAGGAAGCTAGAGAGCTAAAGTTCAGCTCCACTTTCCTGAATAACTAAATCTGTGACACCTTCATGTCCACCTTCGCGAAATATGTATAATGATTGGTATTATTACATGCATGTCATGAGTAGACTCATTTCTTAACCTAATTAGCAGTCTAAATGTAGCCTGTTGTCTACCAGTCAGTTTCTAGGCCAGTGTAAGGAAATAAATAAATAAAATAAGCCTTTTTTTTTTTTTTGCTTCTTCATTCTGTTGTAGTATAATCTGTGGCATTAGTGAATAAAATTTTGCTTCTGTTTCTATTATATATCTAAAAAATATATTTTAATTTTAAAATAAAAAAATATTTACACGTGTATTTTTTTTTCATTCTCATTTTACATTTATTGTCTTGAGTGTTGTTGTCTCTGTGTACTGGAAATATATATATATATATATATATATATATATATATATATATATATATATATATATATATATAAAATCTCATTAAAACAAAAAAACAAAAGTCATGAGTCGTGATGTAGAGTTTGGGAGAATTTGGGTTAAAGGTCGTCCAGGCTGCAGTTTGTTCTAGCCCCGCCCACCGCCGTAGCGCCCCGCCCATCGCCACCTTACTGGTGCTTTTTTGCCTGTAAATCAACAATATACTATTATTGTAATATACTATTTAGTACAGTCTCTCAACACATTTCATAAATAAAAATGTATTCATTATTATTAATGCATGATTATTGCGTAATTGACCAAACTCTGATTTAATGTACTTTTGTATCAAATAACTTTCAAATGCAATAAAAATAAATTCTTATACTTTATTCTTAGCTCTTATTCTGTTTTTTTTTCTTTTTTCTTCAAAGGTACCATAGGAAGAGGCTTCAGTGTAGCACCGTGCTTAATGGGTAAATGTTTTATTCTTAAAATAATTAACATAATTTTAATTAGTTCAGTTAATTCAATGCCAAATACGTTTAATTGGTACATTTTAATTAATTTTTTTTGCTGTTTAGGAATTTTGTATATTTTTTGTCAATGTTTATTTAGCTCGTACACATATCAGCTATGAGGTCAAGGGAGATGTGGCTGTTATTCGCATCAATGACCCAAATTCAAAGGTAAGTATTAGACCAGCTTTTATTACTATTAAATATAGGACAGAGTTCTTTTGTGTAACCTTTGAAACATCATTCACTTTTGTGTTTATAGGTGAACACACTGTCAGTTACAATGCAAAAGGAGATGATAGAAGTCATGGATGAGGTTTGGGCCGACAACGCAGTTCGAAGTGCTGTACTGATCTCCTCTAAGCCTGGCTGCTTCATTGCTGGAGCCGATATCAAGTCAGTAACATGTTTTGTTCTTACACAGTAAGATTTAAATTGAAGGCCATCATATGGTGGTACCATATGGTGGTATACTACAGTATATTGCCAAAAGTCTGATGGTTTGTGGACACCAAACGGTCACACCCTTGTGTGGTTTTTAGTTTTATTCCCACTTTGCTGTTATAATACCCTTTTTGGGAAGGCTTTGAACTGGATTTTGGAGTGTGGCTGTGGGAATTTTGTTTATTCAGCACTGATGCAATAGGCTGTGCAATTGGTGTTTCAGTTTGTTTCAAAGGTGTTCAGTGGGGTTAAGGTCAGGGCTCTGTTAAGAACAGTGTACACTCCAACCTTTATAGCCTAACATGTTTTCATTGACCTCATGTTGTGTACAGGGGTATTGTCATACTGGACCAGGATTGGCCAGTTAGTTCCAGTGAAGGGAACTTTTAATAATACAGCATACAATAATATCTGTATAATTGTGGGCTTCCAACTTTGTGTAGTCAGTTTGGGGAAGAACCACATATAACTCTGATGGTCAGGTGTCTACAGACCTTTTGACTATGTAATGTATGTCACTGTTTAACTTTTTGTTTATCTGATTTTAAACAGCATGATAAAGGCAGGTAAGACTGCAGAGGAAGTAAGCAAACTCTCTCAGGAGGGGCAGAAGATGTTTCTCAAAATTGAGAATTCTCCAAAACCAATTGTTGCTGCCATCAATGGATCATGTCTTGGTGGGGGTCTGGAGGTACTGAAGAGAGATTTCTAGTGTTTTGTCTCAAACACACAAATTTAAGATTGTGAATATCCTCTGCACTGAATAATACTAATATATGATGGTGTGAATTACAGTACTCTAATATTGTGCTTTAAAATAGATAGAATATATTAGATTAGATTCAGATTAGTTTCAACTTTGTCATTACACATGTACAAGGCAACGAAATGCAGTTTAGGTCTAACCAGAGTGCAATAGCAACAAGTGCAGAATATACAGTGTTTACATGAGTTAAATAAATAAAATGGTAATATAGGAGTAATTTACAGATGTGTAGGTACTATAAACATAATACAGATGGCTATAACTATAAACTGAAATTTACAGAAGGATATGTGCTATAAACAAAATATATGGCTATTACTATAAACAGTAATTTACAGATGTGTATGTACTATGAACATAATATACAGATGGCTATTACTATAAACTGAAATTTACAGAAGGATATGTGCTATAAACAAAATATATGGCAATATATTCATCCCTATTCTCTGTTAATTATATTTTGTTTCTAAATAACCATGCTGATGGATCTCCCTGTACAATCTGCTTTGTAGTTTGCCATCGCCTGCCAGTACAGGGTGGCCACAAAGAGTAAAAAGACAGTTCTTGGCACTCCTGAGGTCATGCTGGGTCTTCTTCCTGGGGCTGGAGGAACACAAAGGCTTCCCAAAATGGTCTCTGATAACATAAATGCTCTAAAACATTATATCTTGTCTAAAAACACATGCATGCCCTGATTACAAAATTCAACCAACAAGGTTAACAAATGGTGTAACTATGGTGTTTTTTTTTTTTTTTAGGTCGGGTTGCCCAGTGCCTTTGACATGATGCTAACAGGAAGGAATATTCGTGCAGATAAAGCCAAAAAAATGGGGCTGGTTCACCAACTGGTTGACCCGCTTGGTAATAATCTATATTTTGTTTGTGTTTCTGGGGTTTCTTTCTTTGAGTTGTTATAACTTTTACATTTTGAAATCAAACACAGGCCCTGGATTGAGGAACCCAGACGAGAGAACCATGGAATATTTGGAAGAAGTAGCAATAGACTGTGCTCGTGGAATTGCTGACAAGAGAATCCCACTCACTAAAGAAAAGAGTCTGATGCAAAGTATGTGTCCTATTTCAGTCCTTTTGGCTGTTTCAGTCTTAATAGTGCTGTTTTATCCTCAAATCTGATTACTCCGATGGTGTCGATTCTTTTTCTATAACAGCAGATCAGCATTTTGGCTGCAAGGAAAATCGTTACACTGATCAGGCAGAACAAGTTGATGTGTTGTAAACAGGAAAAATGAGGAAGTGTAAAGGATCTGAGTAACTTTGACATGGGCCAAATTGTGGTGGCTGGGCAATTGGGACAGAGAATCTCCAAAACAGCAGGTCTTGTGAGGTGTTCCTGGTATACAGTTGTTAATACCTACCAAAAGTGGTCTAAGAAAGAAAAACAGTGAAAGGGGTCATGGGTGCCAAAGTATGCATGAGGAGCGAAGGCTAACATGTCTGTTCTGAACCGACAGAAGAGGAACTACAGCACAAATTGCTGATAAAGTTAATGCTGGCTATAATCAAAGGGTGTAAGAACACGCATACACCGACGGGTCAGAGCTGTTTTGGTGTCCCGAGGGGGACCTAGCAATATTAGGCAAGTCATTTTAATGTTCTGGTTGGCCGGTGTAACTTAATGTGCTAAATTCTAAAACTTATTCTAAAACTAGGACTTATTGGACACTAATCTAAGGCAAGTTAATCTAAGTGTTAATTATGGAGAAAATTTCAGTAGGATGTTTAACACTGATTGTGAAAGCTCTGTAACCACAAAAGGTATTACATTGTGAAAGGATTCAGGACAGGAACCTTTACTCTTTTTGTTTTTTCTGTAAAGGACAAGATAATTTTATCTTGATTTTAAAAAGATCTTTTATTAATGTAAAAAAAAACAACAACTGTTAATACCATCTGTTACCATCTTAATTATGATTAGCTTATAACAAGCTTGTCTTGCATATGTTCCACACAAAAAATATAACTAAATGAATAAAAATTTAAATATATTATTAATACAAAATTGTAATCATTGTCAAATCGCTGGGGTATAAAAGGGAAAAAAACAGACAAACTGGTATTGGAAAATAAACCTTTGTTTAATCTGTTTTTTGTTTTTTTTGTTCTGCAGAAATACAAGACTACGTTATGAGCTTTGCGTTTGTGCGTAATCAAATCTACAACACTGTGCAGAAAAAAGTCATGAAACAGACAAAAGGACTGTACCCTGCTCCCATGAAAATAATTGAGGTATGCTAGAGTTTTCTTTTAATGAACTGTTTTTTTCACTTGATATAAATGAATAGCCTGTACCTGAAATTGAGATACACACACATTATTTAACCATCCACTTACTTCCTCACAATTCTTATTTGTAGTGTGTGAAGACTGGCATAGAGCAGGGTCTTGATGCAGGATACCTTGCAGAGTCTCAGGTACATTAAATTCAGTGTACAATTTGGATTAATGATCTTAAATATAGTGCAAATTTAAATTATGAATTAACCTTATGTTTTTTTTTTGTTTGTTTTTTTTAGAATTTTGGGAAATTAGCAATGACCCTAGAATCGAATGCACTTATTGGGCTTTATCATGGCCAAGTAGCTTGCAAGAAGAACCGATTTGGAGTCCCTGAAAAGGAAGTGAAGTAAGTGCCATTTGAAGATTAAGGTCATTACTGTTAAAGAGAAGATCTTAGCTTAAACTTTTCATTAATTTATTTTTGCCAATCCATTCTCGGTAGAACCCTGGCCATCTTGGGAGCAGGGCTGATGGGAGCAGGAATTGCCCAAGTCTCTGTGGATAAAGAAATGAACACCATTCTTAAGGACACCACTCTGGAGGGACTTAACCGAGGACAGCAGCAGGTTTACAAAGGGTGAGCTGAACTGAATTGTACTATTTTGTGGTAACACGTTTGTTTTCAAGGAAACCACATGTAACAGTATGCATTCTAATGTTCTGTTCACCCTGATTGTCTGTGGCAGGTTAAACGACAAGACAAAGAAGAGGAGCATTACTTCATTTGAAAGGGATAGCATACTCTCCAACCTCACAGGACAGCTAGACTACAGTGGCTTCCAAAAGGCTGACATGGTCATTGAAGCTGTATTTGAAGATATTGCCATTAAACACAAAGTCATAAAAGAAGTCGAAGCTGTAAGTCAGTTTTTTCTTTTCTTTCTTTCAAATGTCAGACTAATGACTTGGCATCTAAATCAGTTCTGTATTTACGTTATTTATTTAAAAAAAAAAGTTGAATGTAATAGTGTCGCATAACTTGACAGTATATACATATTTTTTCGCATCACTAGGCTGACAGTACATTACCACATGTATATGATTTTGACTTTTCCAGTCAAATAGCTTCAAATGCTTAAATGCATTTCACATTATAGACAATTGCACATAACCCATAAACCTCTTGTTTAGGAGCACTCCCTTATGAAACCAAGGCTGATAGTTAAATACTTTTATCACAAATGACCACTTTAATGTTGAATGTTATCCAGTATGCACTGACACTTTATTTTTTATCCCAACAGGTCATTCCTCCCCACTGTATATTTGCCTCCAACACATCAGCTCTCCCAATAAAAGATATCGCAGCTGCCAGTAAACGACCAGAGAAGGTAAGTCAGTGTTTAGACCTGTTCTGGTGATTTTGAGATTGATCAGTTTTAACCTGCCACTGACTACGATTAACCCCTGTGGTTCGTCTCAGGTCATTGGAATGCACTACTTTTCTCCAGTGGACAAGATGCAACTTCTGGAGATCATAACGACTGATAAAACCTCTAAGGATACCACTGCCTCTGCTGTAGCAGTTGGTCTGAAGCAAGGCAAAGTCATTATTGTGGTTGGGGTGAGTTGTCTGCTACAATTAATGAAAACTTTAGCCTCTACTACGGCTTGTGTGTGAACCTTGCGAGTTCTATCTGGACTGGTATTGTTAAATAGGAAGTAAAGGGAAAGCCCATGTTGATTAACATGGAGTATATCGGATGCGGTGGATTACTCACACGGTGCTGTCATATGATAACTGCAGTCATTCATGCATTCAACAGTCCTGCACACTTGTCTGACCTTCTAACTACTTTCAGAAGATGTGAGATGTAATGGCCCACCTGAACAACCCTTTTATATTTTTTCTGAACAGTTCCATTGACTTTTCCGCTTTATGCAAATCAGCTCCAGTGTGTCAGTTACTGTGTTTTTCCTAGTATTCTATAGCACCCCTGTATCTTTCTTTGCCTTAATTTAACTGGAAAAAATATCTTCGCAAGTTCCTAAATCTTCTGCTATGTGTTTGTAATATACTAATACTTTAATTGCAGGATGGACCTGGGTTTTATACCACTAGGTGCTTAGCTCCCATGTTAGCTGAAGCAGTCCGAGTGCTGCAGGTTTGTTTTCTTTTTTCCATTAGTAATATACAAGTTATACATTATAACAAAGATTATAAATAGTCCTTGTTCTACATCCTAAAAACACAGGAAGGTGTGGACCCCAAGAAGCTGGACTCTTTGACAACAGGCTTTGGCTTCCCAGTGGGTGCTGCTACTCTGGCTGATGAAGTGGGTATCGATGTCGCTGCTCACGTGGCAGAGGACCTTGGCAAAGCTTTCGGCTCAAGATTTGGTGGAGGAAATCCTGAGGTGCTGAAAACAATGGTGGAAAAAGGATTCAAAGGTAGGGGTAATCAAGCCATTTGACTTCTGCTTATTTGTGCAGCTAATTTTGATCAGTTTGTATGTGATTTGTGTTATTAGGCCGGAAATCTGGTAAAGGCTGCTATGTTTACCAAGCTGGAACTAAACGCAAAGATGTCAACCCAGAACTAAAGGACATTC
Source organism: Tachysurus fulvidraco (assembly GCF_022655615.1). Taxonomy (NCBI): domain Eukaryota; kingdom Metazoa; phylum Chordata; class Actinopteri; order Siluriformes; family Bagridae; genus Tachysurus; species Tachysurus fulvidraco. The sequence goes on from NC_062529.1 coordinate 10,301,127, forward strand.
TGGAGCATTATAAGATGACTGCAAACACTGCAGTGTAAGTGTTACTATGCAGGTGCATTATTGCTGTTGAAGCATTTCTGTAAGAACTGAGCTCTTACTGTCTCTCTCTCTCTCTCCACGCAGCTCCTCAGACTCAGACGTGCAGTACAGATTGGTGTCTCGCTTTGTGAACGAGGCTGTGTTGTGCCTGCAGGATGGCATCCTCTCTAATCCAGTGGAGGGAGATATTGGAGCAGTGTTCGGCCTTGGTTTCCCCCCATGCCTTGGAGGTGAGAATCCTAGATGTTACGGATTTAGATACATATAAACATAGTACTTTTTTTATATAAATTAATTGTTATCCAGTCACTTTGTAGTGCTTTGTGAGGAGTGCTTTTTTTAATTTGGATAGTATGGCTCAGTATGTGCCTTTTCATGAAAGCAACAAATGGCATTTATGATTGATGAAATACTCTATTCATATTATGTCTAATACCTATGTAATAAATAATGAAAACACTAACTGGGTCATGTGGTGAATCCCTACAGTTTACTAATGAGTTATAAAATAATAACAAGCTGTAGCTACGTTAGTTTATGTTGTGAGAAACCAGTTTGTTCTGGCCATCACTTACATTATAGCAGCTAATATTTTATCGTCACTCCACTTCTTTTGAAGTTGCAGCTTATTGACTGCAAAGACTAATGTCATAGTGTCATTTAGTTACTCACAATTAATCAACACTTTCTGACCAATCAGATATAGAGAACATAATGTTTTTATTTTTACAGGTCCATTCCGCTTTGTGGACAGCTTCGGTGCAGACAAACTGGTGGAGAAGATGAAACGTTTCGAAAACGTGTACGGAAACCAGTTCACACCATGTGCACTTTTGCTCGAACATGCAAAGGATCCGAGCAAAAAATTTCACAACTGAACTGAACGTGCCAACAATGAATTGTTTTTGTGAATAGAAAACTTGCTGCACTTCGAGGCTGTACGAAAAGACCTCTTTTTGTTAATAAAACATAAAATAGTTCATGTGACCACGAGTAATATTAAAGTAATATTTTTACTGAATTAAAGAATGCGTTTGAGTTGTATTTCTAATTTAACATGTTTCATAGCTTTTTTTCTAATGCTTGGTAAAAAATGCTTCAGACTAGATTGGAGTTCATTACTGTAGAGGTTAAGTGACACCATAACTAGTCAATCATATCTTTTATTATCGTTCTATTATTCTTCAGTCAGAAGTATACAGCTACTTTGTGTACTCATAAAGGACTTGATTTGGATGAATGAATATTAGCACTTACTTAGACCTCTGGTCTGATAGACTGAAGGCAAACACTCAGTGACGAAATAAACAGCAAATGTTTAAACTTATCGGTGATGTGCTTTTCTTAAATACGTATTTTCTACTAAATATCTTCCAAGTCTGTAGTAAATAGTCAAGTTTTCCTGTGCAGCACTGATAAGACCAAAGTCACTTCTGTTCTCTGCTGTGCTCTATAAGGCATTACCTGTCAGTTTTTTAAATCCTTTAATTTGTGCAGAAAGACCACTTCCTGTACTCTAACAGCACAGCCCTTAATTTTGGCAACCCAAATAAACAAAACACGGGTCTGTTTTTGAAAAGTAAGTTTATTGCACTACCATCCAATACCCATAAATTTTAACTACACACAATTCTGTCAGCAGTAAAGGCCATGCTATTAAGTCATCTAGTTCAAGAAACATTTTATTCAACGACTTTCCATTATTACAGGATCAATTATTCAAATGTAAACCAAGGTCAGTTCAAGGTCATAAAGGTGGACACTGGCCATCCTCAGTTTAGACCTTTAAAACACTACGTGTATGTAATTTACTAGCCAAGCCATAGTGTTTGATCCCATGTTTTGTTTCAGAGCAGCCAATGTCCACCTTCACAACTAGTTTTCAAGTCATCTTGCTATGAACTAGTGTACTTAAATTCCTCAGTAAAAAAAGTGCTAAATATATAAGTAAGAAGTTATTATAATAAAGCTGTTATTTAGATTTAAAGAGAAAGCCAAGATGCACCAGTCAACACTTACTGAATTGTAGTAATGCCTGTTTGGGAGAAATATTAAGAAGAAATGTAGAAAAATCCACCCAAAAGTTTAGTTAAAAGGTGAAAAAAAATTTCACTAACTAAAAAAGATTTTACATGTTGAAATACCTGTACGGTTAGTATACATAAATCACTGCTTGGAAATACGAGTGTACTGAGAACGTCCCCACACCATCACCAAAAATGTCCTGTGCAACCTCATAGCAATTGTCTATTAAATTCTAATTAAAAATTAATGCTGGAAAGGACACGGAAGTGAAACATGCTTCACGCTCCAACTTCCTAGAAAGGAACAAAAAACCCAAAGAGCAGCAATTTAAATAAACATGGTAATAGGCATTGATCGTTTCATAAGCCTAAAATCTCACATATCCCATAAAGACCTTTGCATCTGGGACTGACATGTTCAGCATATAGCCCCTAAAGTGCAGAATCTGACAGATCAAACAAAAGTGGGACTGAGCAGCATTTGTTCGTTAAACAAGTGCATACAGTTACTTATAACTCATCCTTAAAGGAAAATAACTCGGTACTTAGGAACCAAACAATTAGGGCTAAAGTGTTTTTTTTAATGTGATAACTTACACTGACTCTTTAGGCTAACTGCCATGTATGTTATTTATACAATAAAGAGCATGATGATAAAAGCCAGTCTGTACTGTACCTTTACAGGTATTGTGCATGCACTGGCTGTGTGAAAACATGACACTGGAATAACAGAACAGTCTTTGACAGTTTGAATTCGTTGCAGCGGGTCATAAGGCACAACCTTGAATGTTCTAAGGGGAAGTGTCACAAAACACTCATTCACAGTTCAGTAATTCAAACACTTTCTAAGAACTGTGCGATAAACTAAGCTCTGGAATTTCTAGTCAGCATTAAGGCACAATCAGAATTCAGCATCACTGAATGTTAAAAGTGTTACTGTACGTGTCCCTTTTGTATTTCTCAATAAGTGTGGAATTATTTCACGAGGTTTCCCTGTACACAGTGCTGTCACTAAAAGTAACAAAAGTCCTGATTGATTGAATATTTTTAAGGGAAATAATGGGAGGTTTTAGGTTGGGTTTTTACATGGGTTGGATAGTTAAAGTACAGTGAAAGGTAAAGGTCTTGTCCAGCATAACGGGCATTTAGGTTAACCTAGTTGTAAGAGATCGTATCTTGTGCATTGTAAATGGTGTGAGGGTTTTTGGAAGCAAAGCAGTGAAACCTCTATTCAACTGCAACACCTGAGCCCTCCTGCAGAGCTGCTTTTGTTGTTTATATCGACGTTTTCGTTAGTCGGCTCCTTTCCAGGGGTCTAGAGCAAAAAGAGAAAGCGTAGCGTACAGTGGTGAAAAACACAACCCTCATTTATTATCTTATTATGCCAACTTTACTAAAATAAATGTGAATATTACTGCACACATTTAAACTGTATTCCTAACAAACTATATAGCCAAAGGTATGAAGACATTTGAGCATCACACCTATATGTGGACCTTCTCCAAGTTATTGTCATAAAGTTGGAGGAACACAATTGTGCAGAATGCCTTTGTATGATGTAGCATTACAATTTTCCTTCAGTTGAACTGAGAGGCCCAAACCAATACCAGCATAACGATGCCCATGCAGCATTATAACATAGCATGTTAAGGCTGGAGTGGAAAACCCAAGTATCCTGCACAGAGCCCGGACCTCAACGGCACTGAACACCTTAAAGGTGAACTGAAACACTGGCTGCACCCCAGACCTCCTCATCCAACATCAGTACCTGATTTCACTAATGCTCTTATAGCTAAATGAAGACAAATCTCCAGAGACATGCTCCATAACCTAGTGATAATCTCAATACAAGAGTGGAAAAGATTATAACAGCAAAGGTTCATTAAAAAAAGCACATATGGGTGTGACTGTCAGGTTTCTGTCTACTTATGGCCATATAGAATAAGTTGGAATTTTCTGTTAAACACAAATCTTTTTTTTTCTTTCCTGAAACCGTTTGACAGACTCTGCTTTATAGGACTCACCTTTTGCAAAATGTCCTCAGCAAGCATGAGAAATGCTTTCTCAATGTTGATGTTCGCTTTTGCGCTCGTTTCAAAGAAGCGGATGTTGTGCTCTGCAGCAATCTGAATACGAACGAGAAAAAAAGGAGTAAGTAAATCCGAATCACATCCTGTATTCTACACATCCCTCAGCTAGGTGTATAGAAAACCCATGCAAAAAAAGAAAAAAAGAAAAAGATATTTATTCACTCATGGGAATTTACCTGTTCTCCCTTTGCTTTAGGCACCACACGCATGTTCTCCATATCGCACTTGTTACCAAGCAGCATTCTTTCCACATCCTCATTTGCATGCTAGGAGAATAAATACAGTATACATTAAAAAATGTCATCAGCATTAAAAACATTAAACAATTATGCTTGAAGAAAGAAAAAGCTTTGCATCTTTAACAAATACTATTTCACCTCACTGTTTCTGCTGCATTATTTATACCTTTTATTTTATTATAATTTCACAGTATTTGGATTTATTGATAGTACAGGGATGATGTATTTAGGTATTCCATACTGGGAGGGATAATCACAAAGTTGCCTCTGACAAAAAAAATATTATTGAAGAACAAAAGCTTTCAAAAGACTATTAAAATGCTACAATGGCAAATTGAAAAAAAACATTTTTTTGGTGTTTGAACTGAAAATGGTTAAGGACTCATTATTACTATACACCTAAGATGACAAACCATTATTCATAATGTAGTTCAATGGATATTTTGACTTATGCACAGTTACTATAAATTTCAACTTTTGGCACCTTTTTGATCATCGTTATCATATTATTGATCATCATTATCAATACAACATTATCCTATTTAATTATTTAATCTGCCCCTTCATTTAAGCCCATTTAACATCTGGTCCTGCTTCCTACATGCTGTCATTTTATCAAAGTGGCCTTTACAACAAAAAGATTTTGCCATTTTGGTTTTGGGCAAAAATACTACAAAATACAACACTCATGCTATTTTAGAGTGCATACCCAACAGTACACATATGGTATTTCAGTTTTGAGCCTACAGCAGTAGCACACACTCCTGCAGCCATAAAACAGAAGTAAAAAAGTCGCATTTACTAATAAACTTAATGTAAGCATGTACTGTACAGTTGTTATGCAGGTTTAAATTTTTTTTTTTTTACAAATATCTGCACACTGTATTCACTAAATAAGTGCAAAAAGCATAGAAGTTAATACACTGTGCTATGATGCTTAAGGTGTGTAATGATCTTTATTCATAAATGCTACATTTACGTTATATGCTATGTGAGTCTAACTACACCAACAGAGCCAGCCATTTGCTAGCATATTTTTATGAGATGTAGGTTTAAGTGCTCTTGGGTGCATCAAACCAGTGTAGTCATCTATGTTGGATGGAATAGCTGAGATGAGACATGCGAGTTGTACACCTCCTGTGATGTACAAACCCAGCCCTCACATTACAAGCATTTAGAGCAGAGCATTACTTTTATCTCTCTTCCATATGTGATCTTATATTGAATTAAGATTTATTTTAATCTGTACATTATTTATCTAGAATTCTGCTGCCTTTTTTTTAAACTGTTATGCTTATAATGTCTACTCATATTCCCACGAAAACATAGAAAGCCACTTTGTATCCTGAGCAACAGCATCATCTAGTGGAGTGTAAACCTTTCACCTACACAGCTGACAGCTAACATGAAATCCTTAGTTTCAGTCTGATGACAATTAGATGATTTTGCTTATACTGACAACTATGTTCCTATCTAGCTAAAAGCATAACAGTTATATCAAGTGTGTAAGGTCACACTGTGTAATGTAAAAATAAGTACATAATGTTCATCTAAAGCAATGTGGCAATTCCCACTAGAGGAATCACCCTGAGGCATCATATTGCAAAAATATCAATTACATTATGTGAGATGACTGGGTTTCCATTGAGGAAGGTTTTACAGGTTTACTATTGTGTAATTTCTTGAGCAATAACAAGCAGAGCCATTCCCCACAGAAATGCAGATCTTACTAATCAACTCTCATGTTACCACATAAGATAAACCAAGGCGGTCAGAATCCCACCTCCTCTATGTTTCGTAGCCATTTGCTGATGTTCTCAAAGCTTTTAGCGTTGGTAATGTCATACACCAGCAGGATCCCCATGGCTCCTCTGTAGTAAGAGGTTGTGATGGTGTGAAAGCGCTCCTGTCCAGCTGTATCCCTGAAATGGAAGAATTACCATCAATTACCAACATAAGTTTATAAATCTGTATTTGTATGTGTCAAAGTGTGCTTTTTTTTTTGTTGCACACAAGACATAATCCAATACTTATGACTTACCATATTTGAAGTTTGATCCTCTTGCCATTTAGTTCAAGTGTCTTGATTTTAAAATCTATTCCTGGAAAGTTACATTATAAAGGTTACTACATAAACATGACTATTTTTCATACTTTTTACATCTATTCCCTGTGTTTAAGACAGTTTTAAAGAATAAACAGTGGATAAGGTTTTAGGTTACTAAAATGTATTACATCTTTACATTTACATCTATTCCCTGTGTTTAAGACAGTTTTAAAGAATAAACAGTGGATAAGGTTTTAGGTTACTAAAATGTATTACATCTTTACATTTACATCTATTCCCTGTGTTTGACAGTTGTAAAGACAGTTTATAAACAGTGGGTGAGCTTTTAGGTTACTAAGTGCTTTCTTAAAGTTAGCTAAAAAAAAATTGATTAACTGATTATAAGATTCTTACCGATTGTTGAGATAAACGTGGTGTTAAACGCGTCATCCGAAAACCGAAACAACACACAGGTTTTGCCAACTCCTGAATCTCCAATAAGCAGAAGTTTAAAGAGCAAATCATAGGTCTTCTTGGCCATTTGGCATGTAGATTTAAAGCTGACACTCTTTCAATAAACTAGTCTAAGTGAAAAGCAAGAGGTCCAACTTTCTGATACTCGAACTTAAATGGATATTTTCACAAACAGCAGCTCATACTAGCTAAGTTTGCTAATAAATATATAGTTAGCGCCTTGCTAACTCCCTAACTGTCAAAGTTTCTTAGCTACAGTAGCTGCTATTAGCTATTAGCAACTAAATGGCACACGGCTCAGCGCGATTAAATTAACTTACTAGATAGCTTACCTACAACCTCATGACACGGGAACAATACGAAAAAAAATACAAACGTAAACGATGTTTTAGGGCAACGACAAAACCAGGTGTTTCAGTCTAAAACAGTTACGACTTTACGGAACTCGTCATACGCCACGGAAAAAAAAGACGCCACTACGCATGCGCAGACACTTTTGGCCAGGAGTACTGTTAAACCCGATCCGTATCCTGCCCAATTTTTTCTGCGCATGCGCCTCATTGTTTTTACGTTTTACGACGCATTTTCAGCTGCACCCATATCTATGAGCTGCACCGAGCAAGTGTAAGCTTCTTAAATTACAACTTTTATTTTGTCAATTTGTCAAGAGGACTTATAGATGACCTATGCATTTAATAATAGATTTTCTTGTTACATTTTACCATGGGTTAAAAAAAATTATTCATAAAATGATGTAGATGATGATTATTATTATTTAGTTATTTATTTATTTAGTTTATTCTGTATAAACAAACAAATAAAATAATCAACAAACGAACAAATAAATAAATAAAATTAATCAATTAATATAATAAATAAATAGATAGATAGATAGATAGATAGATAGATAGATAGATAGATAGATAGATAGATAAATAGATAGAAAAATAGATAGATAAACAAACAAACAAATAAATATTGGCACCTATAACACATTATAGCCAATTATAGCATCTAATCTCTTTGTGTTGTTAATGTCATTCACAGTAGTGTTTGTTTTGTATTATTAAAGTCACAGCTTTGAGGCAGTGGGACTCCTTTGTGTCAGCTAGAATTACAACAGGATTTTGCTGTTATAATTTTGCCCAATCAGGACAGCCTTCATCTCTCTGTGTGTCCATTTTACTCAAATAAAGAACCTTCTCAAGTGGGTGGTAGAAAACCGACATATGTGGTTTAATTAAGCTATCGTCAAGCTTTGTAATAAAATAAAAAATCTTGCATGACTCTATACACGATGAGTCACTGAATAATACTGCAACGGTTTCATCACGTCTCACAAAGAGTCAAGTATTTATTTGTTCACAGTCCTATAATGGTGACACAAAGCTCAGTACCGGAACATTGTTGGAAATACTGCACATTTCATGGTCTAAAAAAAATCTAAATAAATTGTGTGATATTCAGATTATTACCCTTATTAATACAGAAGTGAACAGACTGTAGTCACTCACGTATGAATAGCACCAACGCCACCTGATCTGTTTGCACCACAACACTAGGCATGAATCAGTGACAGGCAGAAAGTAAACAACTACTGCACATGTGCGGACATATTTGTGGGTCAAACATTCAGAATTACAATCAGCTTTAAACTGGCTTTATTCGCCAGTTATAAAGTACTTTAAATATATATTATACAGTCCCTGACAAAAGTCTTGTCCCTTGTGTACAAATTGACCTGAAGTACCGCTGAAATATATTTCTAATCAAGATTTTTTTTTTTACAAGAAATGGCTCATTGTAATCCCAACAGCTTTTGTAATAATGTTTCAGTGCAAAACAAAACTGTCAAAAACTGTCAGACTGTTATATGAGCTTCACCTGTGACTAATAATGGATCAATTAGGTCTCAGGTGTGTATAAAAAGAACCCCAGTACACTAGACCTTCACATCAACTGCAACTAGACCTCTGCAAACATGCCTAAGATTCACCCTGAGACTAAAGTTTTGATTATCAAGAGGCTGAAGACCAGATCCACTGCTGATGTGGCAGACACCTTCAATATGTCGCAGCATCAAGTACAGAGGATAAAAAAAGATTTGAAGAGACTGGAGATGTTTTGTACAAGCCCAGGTCAGGCAGACCCCGCAAGACAACTGCTCGAGAGGACCGTTTGTTGGCTCAAAAATCCAAGGCCAGCCCATTTTCCACTGCAGCAGAGCTCCACAAGACCTGGTCACCTGAAGTCCCTGTGTCAACCAGAACAGTTTGTAGGATTCTGTCTCGAAATGGCCTCCATAGTCGAATCAGTGCCCAGAAGCCAGCACTAAACAAAAGGCAATTGAAAAACCATGTGGCATTTGCCAAGGCCCACAGGATGGACGCTGGAAAAGTAGCAGAAGGTGGATTTTTCAAATGAATCTTCTGTTGAATTACGCCACAGTCACCGCAAATGTTGCAGGAAACCTACTGGAGCCCGCATGGATTTTCACCCAGAAAACAGTGAAGTTTGGTGGTGGAAAAATCGTGGTCTGGGGTTACATCCTGTATGGGGGTGTGCGAGAGATCTGCAGGGTGGAAGGCAACATCAATAGTCTAAAATACCAAGAAATCTTAGCTACCTCTTATATTCCCAACCATAAAAGAGGCCAAATTCTGCAGTAGGATGGTGCTCCATCGCATACTTCCATCTCCACATCAAAGTTCCTCAAGGCGAAGAAGATCAAGATGCTCCAGGATTGGCCAGCACAGGCACCAGACATGAACATCATTGAGCATATGTGGGGTAGGATGAAAGATGAAGCATGGAAGACGAAACCAAAGAATGTTGAGGCATTTCCTGATGACTACATCAATAAATTGTATGAATCCTTGCCAGACCGCATGGATGCAGTCCTTCAAGCTCATGGAAATCATACAAGATATTAAATTTGGTCTCACAGCACCACTACTTAATTTGCTGACATATTTTTGTATTTGCCATAAATTTGTTCAATTTCTGTATAAGCGACAAAACTTTTGTCTTGCAAAATTTGACCTTTCTGTCTTGATTAAATGATAAATCTTTTTTCAGTGAAACTAATTTATTTCAGTGCATTAAACATCATTTGGGTGGGTTTTAGCTTTTCATATGAGCTATTTCTAACACCATTTGATTAATTAAAAGTCAGGTTAATAGCAGGTGTTTCTATTCTACAAAATATATAAGTGACAAGACTTTTGTCAGGGACTGTATATATCCTTGCACTGATCTGTCTATTTGTGCCCCTGTGTTCAAAATAAACAAGACAAAATACATTCAAAATGCTAAATAAACGTATTTTATATTAAGCCTGTGTAGAATTATTTTGAAAAAGACTCTTTTGCATGTTCATTTTGTTTTCTCCCTTTGCATATTTATTTAATTTGTTTAATTTATTTATTTAAGTATTTTATTTTATTTCATTATTTATGTATTTATTAAAATAATAAGCGCTACTTTAGTCAGAGTCTATTTCCGCTTAACGGAAGTCACTGGTTCAGAGTGACGCGTCTCGCCAGTGCGTAATGACGGTGATGATGATGATGATGATGATCAGTGGTTTCACTTTAAACTCCACAAAGGAGGAAGTGTGAGCTGTAAGCGGTGATGACGCTTTTGCAGTCCGCCTCGCCGACACTGAACAGCCGAGATTTTTTTTAGCTTGCAGTTATTAATTAACTAGTAACCTCAGACAGGCCAAGGCCGGCGTTCCCGGTGATTTTCGGGGTAGAGTTTGACTTGTGGTCGCGCTGTGCAGGAATTCTGCTGCTGTCAGGATGCTCCGGCTGTTTACTGTCCTGCTTGTTACCGGCTTGGTGCTGGCGTGTTTTACTTCCTGGGTGATGGACAGTTACGACACCACGCGTCACCCTAAGCAGTCAGACCGCGGACACGTTAAGAAGAAACGCGAGGCACCTTTTCCAGGCGCAGAGCTGGACAACATCTTCTGGTTTGTGCAGGTGAGTCTCTACGAGTCGAGTGTCAACACCAACATGGCTCAGGAAGTTCAAATATAGTTACTTTAACCCGGTAATATATTTAATCGTTTTTTTCTAAATGATGTTCATAACATATACCTTTTTAATCGATATTAGAGTCCCAAGCAGACACTTCAGATAAAGGATGCATGGGTTTCTTTGTGTTTAAATGATCCTATAAACTTAGTTCATTTATTCATCCATCCATCCATCTGGAAACCATAGAACCAGGAAGAAACCCAATGCAGACTTAGGGGAAAGATCTGAAACCACATATCAAACTGGGGACCTCTTGATAGTCAAAAGCTGCATCCTGCTTTAGATCAATTAGTAAATGGAAAATACATCTTTATAATAAATAATAAAGCTTTTTTATTATTATAAATGAACATTTTAGTTGATGAACATATTGAATATAGATTTCCTGAAATACTGCTGTTAAAATATTACTTTACTATCTTGGAGAATGGAAGAGGATCTACACAATGTTCTGTTACTTAAACATTGTTCAATAAACAACCTAATTATTTTCTGTATTGTATAGTAAATTTCTGTTTGACGCTGTTTGTAGGTATCAGACATTCATATAAGTCGCTTCCGTGATCCAAAACGAGTCCCGGACTTTGAAAAGTTCTGCACAGAGACTATTGCAGTCATTGAACCAGCTCTCGTACTTGCCACAGGTGAGACAATTTTGCATCGTCAGACATTGATTATTATTGTGACTTGTTACATTGGTTACAATCTGGTAGACTGATGTGCCTTTTAATCAATATATTCCAGGGGACTTAACAGATGCAAAGACAGAGAATAAAGTTGGCTCTCTTCAGCACGAGGTGGAGTGGCAGGCCTATCACAACGTACTAAAGAAATCTCGAGTGCTGGAGCGCACAAAATGGATAGACATTCGAGGAAACCATGGTGAGTCATTTTTTTATTTTACATTTATTTACATTTGACTCCTGTTCACGTGATTTTGTAATTACAGTAGGCAGCAAGTTGAGACGAATATATTATATAAATAAGACAACACATTCTATAACTATGATATTAGATAAAACATAGACCCTACCTTTTCGTTAATAATAACATTGTTGTCATTCCTGCTTGAATCCACCGATTAAAAGATTATGGATTGTTCATAAACATGGGGTGAATAGCAACTGTTATAAATTTGTAGGCATTAAATTTGTTGTTAAAGAAAATTTTAGCAGAAATTATGAGCATGAGAATTTGGTTAGTTTGGTTATACTATATTTATAAACATGATGTTAATGTTCCAGTTTCAATCACCAGCCTCAAAGAACTTTAGGACATTTCATTTCCTTAATTATTGGCTTGTTATTCCTCATTTGTGATTATTACAACAGAATAAATGACAAATTTTCACACACAACATTCAGTCTGTCTGAAACATAATTACTAGTCTAAATATTTTGTTTATTTAATTAATAATTTTACTTTGTTCTATTGAACAACTTAACAGTAGATAAGACTGAGCATTTAGGGACCACCCTCATGAGCTCAACTCTAATATTAGGGTTTGACTGTGCTTTTCCTTGTATCCATCCTGACCATTTCCCCACAGACATTGTAATTGGTATTGCATTACCATCTTCCAGACAAGAACTCTCATTAGTCCAGCGATCTTCCATCTTCTTTCTGTACTTCATGAAAATATACTCTATAATGTCTTCTGTGTCTTCTTTTCTCTTCAGACGCCTTCAATATTCTATCTCTGGACAGCGTAAACAATTATTACAGGTCTGTGCCAATCTTCTCGCTGTTATTTGTAACATGATAGCGTGATAGTTTTAGTTAGTGTTCTGAATGGCTGAACTCAAGTTAAGTTAATGTCATAGATAGGGACAAAAGCACAGTAAACACAGTAGGGTGTGTTATAGGGAAAATAATAAACAATCAGCTGGTGTGATACACTGTATGGGCAAAGGTTTGTGGACACCCGACGGTTACACTCATGTGAGTCTTTTTGTAGTTTGATACACACAACTGAATTGAAATCCAAAGATTTTTTTCCAAACATGCTCCAGTATGACAACACCCCTGTGAACAAAGTGGGATCTATGAAGGCATAGTTTGCCCAAGCTGATTTGGAAGAACTTGAGTGTTCTGCACAAAGCCTCACTGAACAACAACCCTCACCTCAGCCTCACCGAACAGCCAACTCTTTTAGAATGAATGAGAACAATGTCTGCACCCCAGACCTCTTCGTCAACACCAGTATCATCCTGCAGAAAGCCTCCATAGAAGAATGGAGGTTATTAAAACATTAAATAATTATTAAAACTAAATATGGAACAGGATGTTTAAAAATCACATATTGGTGTGTTGATGAGGTGTCCACAAACCTTTGGCGAAATAATGTATGTTATTAGAGCTACTTTTACCAACCACATAGCTGATTTTCTGATAGCAACATGCTCCTCTTATACGGCAGCAACTATTAAACTTTATATTTATTAAAATAAAACATTTTCTTACATTTATATAAGGTTGTTCAACATCTGCCTAATAAGTAACTTCCTGTCAACGCTTATGCTGTATAAGTTATACACAGTCCCATCCTCTTTCTTCTCTGTCCTGGTGACTCTTTCCAGTAGAAACCTTACCTCTTACTGTTACACAGCACTGACACTGAAGCTAAACCTCTATTCCCAGAAAGCTTTACCAGCTTTGCCTTAATTTGTGTTACCTTATAAATATAAAAAAAATATATATAAAACAAAACAAATATCTATTTATTTTTTAGGTTTAGATTAGTTGAAGTTTATTATTATTTGTATTAGCCATAGAAGTTTCAGCACAACATTATCCTTCATTTGTAACTCACTTTGTTTGGTGTTTAGGAAGTATTCTGCCAACCAGAAGATTGGCTCCTTCCATTATGTACACAGCACCCCCTTTGGCAACTATTCCTTTATATGTGCTGATGCCACGCTCACTCCTGGGCCTAAGCGTCCCTACAACTTTTTTGGAATACTTAATCAGGTAGGTTTGTACTGCAATAAAGATGTGTACCAGCTTCAAATTTTTTTTCTGATGATGATCTTCTGGTGAACAGAGTCAAATTGACATGCTGGCGACCTTTAGGCAGGAGAGTCAGAGCAGCAATCAGACCATCTGGTTCGGACACTATACCACCTCCACGGTTATCTCCCCTCTGCCTGGCGTCAGAGCCCTAATGAGGTGAGGGAAGAGACTGATGATTTTCTGGATGAGTGAAATTTTAGTTTAGGAAACTTTGACTAACTGTTCAGCCATTAATGCAAGAAATGTTATCAGAATGTTAAAAGGACTTCTTGTTCCTCACATTAGAGCCAAGCCAGAAAAAAAGCTTTTCATTTTAATGAAAAACAAGGAAGAACTTTCAGAAACACTTTAAACTTACTTGTGTTGAATTTACAGCACTAATAAATAACTTTGAGTACAGCCATGTTGGAAGTGGTCTGAGATATTCAGTCATATACTACCCTATATGTATTTGTAGTTGTTTTAATGTTGTATTTATTGTTATGTCTTTGAATTTTGTTGTATCTTTTGCTCCTTCATTTGTTCATGCTGAACTGAATCCAGTGATGTTAATAGGTAGCTGCATGTGTGTGTGTGTGTGTGTGTGTGTGTGTGTGTGTGTGTGTGTGTGTGTGTGTGTGTGTGTGTGTGTGTGTGTGTGTGTGACATGATTGCAGTGAGGCAGTGGCGTATCTCTGTGGGCACCTGCACACGCTGGGGGATCTGATGCCTGTCCTCCACAGCAGACACTCAGCAGGAACACTAGAGCTGGAGCTAGGAGACTGGATGGACAACCGCAGGTAAGACCAGCATGCACCAGCAGTGAAAACACACACACACACACACACACACACACACACACACACACACACACACACACACACACACACACACACACACACACACACACAGTGATCCAGATGGTCCACTCAGCAGAAACTAGTGCATTGTGCTGTGCAGAAATTTATTTATTAGCCTTTCTGTCGTCTGTTTCTGGCATCCTGCATTAATATCGGATGTGTTTCTAAATGATGTACATGGCTAGTCACTTTATATTAAACATTATACAGAAGATTACATGATCTTTTTGTTGTTATCTGTGTTTATGTACATGCTGCCGTTTGAAATTTGAGGATCTTACATTTCAAGCTCTTATTATTCTATTTTTAGGCTTTCTTTTTATTTCGTGTTTACGCTAGCAAACAAGGAACACCGTTCAATACAAAAATAATTCTCTTTAACAAGCAATTTGGTATGCAAAAGTAACTATGTGTGTTTACATTTGCCTAGGATCTTGTTTGGCTGGACAGGCCACACTCACATTCTGCAATATTAGTGACTGCTACACTTATGAAAGACAACCCTAAAGCAAATTGAGCAGATGTTTAAATTTTTTTAATACGATAATAAAATGTTGTCAATCGAGATTCATCAAATCACAAAACTTTTGCACTTCAAGGCAGCAGATGTGTCTGTCATGTTATATCCAGATATATGTGTCGATATATATTGCTGTCTTTGTTGATACATAATAGAAAGAGATACATCATTATTGGAAAATACTTTTTCAAGATAAAACCATGGAGCACAAAGCTCACTGTATACTATACAAAAGTACAATCTAACATACTTCAGTTGGGTGAAGAACCTGGAGATCAGTATTACAACACAACCCTCCCATCCCCCTTTACACAACCTGTTTTCTTTTTTCTTTGGGTGTTAATAATCCAAAAAAAGCAGCTTGTCCTGTTACAGAAACTGGAAAGCAAATGTTCTTTTTCCTGAATATATTCCAGTGGCAGAAAACTTACTTACCATAACAAAGCGATGACCGAATATGTTTTTGTTAAATAACAATACATATTTTAATCCATTTCTTGGACTTGCATTATTTGGACCATGTATGTTACTACAGAAATAATAACAATACAAGAACAAGTTTGTTAATATAAACCTCATTTAAATGTTTTTAAATACAACTGGAACATTAATCCCATTTTAAATAACAGCAGTACAAAAAAATATGATTTACTGGTATATTTGTTTGCTGTTTATATACGATATAAAATTTGTTCTTGTCAAATGTGTTCTTGTAATCAGATACAGGATCCTGGCCTTTGACCACGACCTCTTGAGTTTCTCAGACCTGACTTTTGGGGACTGGCCAGCAGTCATCATCACCAACCCCAAAGATGCTCAGTATCTGCATCCAGGAGTGGAGCCTCTGGGTCGTATCTACAGCTCCACACATATCAGGTGTCTCCTCCGTGTGTGTCTTCTCAAGTCCTAAAGCATCACTGATGGCCATCATCAGCCATTCACTGTTACCTTATACACTTTACTTTACGCTTCATACAGTTCAGCTTACCTGTTACAGTTCCATGTTAGTTCCATGGTTCATGTGGATGGTTTTACAGCAGTAAGTGCTGACTGTTGTTTTGTGCTGTGTCTTTTGTGCTCTGCAGGATCCTGGTATTTTCAGATACTCCGGTTACAGCAGTATATGTGAGTGTGGATGGAGAGGTCCTGGGGAATGCAGAGTGTGTAGGGGGACCTCTGTATGTGCTGCGCTGGGACCCTAAAGTCTACTCCACCGGACTGCATTCTATCACAGTAAAAGCAGAAGTTAGTGAAAGCCGTTCAGTTTTATTCGTTTTCCAGAGACCAAAAAATGGAATTTGAGCCTGTTTTGGGGTTTCCATGTTCAGCACTGAATTTTATGACACTCTCCACAAATATTAGGGGATTTAAGAATTTGTATTATTTCATAAGTATTTCTGTTTATAGATAGATAGATAGATAGATAGATAGATAGATAGATAGATAGATAGATAGATAGATAGATAGATATCAGACAGATAGATAGATAGATAGATAGATAGATAGATAGATAGATAGATAGATAGATAGATAGATAGATAGATAGATACCAGACAGACAGACCGAGATAGATAGATAGATAGATAGATAGATAGATAGATAGATAGATAGATAGATAGATAGATAGATAGATAGATAGATAGATAGATGCACGTGTGTCTGTGCATAGGTGCGTATTTGTCTGTTTGTGTGTCTGTGTGTTAGTGTGTGTGTGAGAGAGAGAGAGAGAGAGAGAGAGAGAGAGAGACAGAGAGAACCTTTGTTAAAGGTTGAATACTCATTTCTAGTAGATTATGGGGATTTAAACACACATTGGCCTCACTTCAATCACATTACATTTGTCTTGATGTTTTATTAATCGTTTTCTTCCTCTGTGTTTGCTTGTGTGAAAGAATTTAGCAGGCCAAACCAAGGTACACAAACAACTGTTTACCATGCAGAAGGAACTCGCACCCAGCTTTGGCTTCCTACAATCTTTCATTCTCCTCAATGACCACTACATCCAGGTAATAATAATAATAAAAAAAACCTAATAAAAACAATATATAGCTTGCTACATAGATTCCTCCTCTTGGGATTTGTTTATATCCCATATGTTCATGCTTAGTTGCCATCTCCTTTGTATCACTCTCATAGGAACACTACCTTTCAGATGCCTAAGACCACTGAATCTCTTAAAGACCGCGATACACTTGAAAGAGTATCATATGCTTTGCAAATCAGTGTGTCAGCTTTTATATATTCAGTTGTGTGCTTTATGTTCTTTGATGGTTAACAAGGACATTAGTCTCTCTTTTGGTGGCCACTTGCCTTGAAGGTGGACCTCAAATTTAGAGAATGAGTTGCAGCCAATAAAAGTACATCCGGCAACATGATTGAACTCTTTCATCAGTTGCCAGCTACACTCCCAACTGCTCAATTGCAGCATTGGGGAAGCTGAAGAATAGGATACAGTTTATTCATAGCATGTGAGGCATGATTTTTACATAAGTGCTTGCTGATGAGGTCCCATCCCAAGCAGTTTGGTCCCTGGTCATGTCCATCATCCATCAGAAATCACCACTGTGACCTGCTATACTGGATACCGAGCAACTGGAGGTGTTCACAAGAGTTCACATGATTATGTTATTGATTTATTCTGCATTTGAAGATTTGCTGCACAGCATCATAAACAACAGGCCAGGAGTATTCTGGTGACTGTCATTGTTATTATTCAGCTGGGAAATAATTACATGGGAAAAGTCCACTAGTGAAGGGTTTTATTCTATGATCTATAATGCAGATTTGCATTAAAGTTCTTGCACTAAGATACATTTTCATGTATGTTTTGTTATGCTGTGAAAAAGAGGCAGTAATAAGACTGTTATAATGTCCATATGATGATTTGGGTTAAATAAGATCTCTATAGATCTCTGAGATAAGTATAATATGTGTATGATGTATTAGAGAGTGAGGAATAAAGTGGACCTGATAGAGAGGGAAAGCCAAGAAAGTTATTTGATGTACGAGACTGTGTAAGACTGTGCATTTGTGTATTCTTTTAGGCAAAGATCATTTTTCTAGCAGCTGTGTTGGTGAACTTGGGCATCCAGGTTGCCTTCAGATTCATGCACATTCCAAAGGCCCGAGGTGCGGCTCAGTGGTAAATATGACAAAAAGAAAAAAAAATTTAAACCAATCTACAGTGAATATTATGCCACATACACACTGTCTTTTCAGGGTTGCTCTCTCAAGCCTTTCTGTCCATACAACTTGTCAGCAAGATCGACACTTTCTACTACACCTTGCTGCTGTTTAATCTGTGTACAGCATTAGGTATGTTAAACCTCTTTACATTTACATTTCCACTGTTTTTTTTTTTGGTAGATCTATCCAGAAATCATCAAAAATATTCAGTGAACTATTTCTTAGGTACCGTGGAGCGAATTAAACATGATATCAGGTTCTGTATTGGCAACAGAAATTGAGAGATAAGGCTTGAGCGGAACCACAGAGACACACATGCAGAAATATACCCACACAGCAAAATAAAACAGCCAAAGGCTAATGAAGTTTGTTCGATTCAGGGTAGAGGATTCACAGAGTGAGTTTGTTTTTGTTTTCATGTTCATTAGTGTTTTTCATTAGACGAGCGTTTTCTCTCTGTTGAAGTTACTAAGAGTTAATAAACACATCTTACAGAGAAATATAAACGTGCCGTGTCCTCTGCCCAGAAATCTCCTTCGTGTTGGAAAACTTACTGAGTGTTATGAAACACCAAACTGTTACACAACACTCGACAGAACCAGGACTCCTTTTCATAAATGTTAAATAAGCTCCTTACAGAAGCCTCACAATCAAAATGATTATACGTTTCATTTAAGTAACAGCATGAATTATTGAATCTGTTAAAAAGTCTTGTACTGTGTGGAGCGTCTGCTTTATGAAGTCGGGGTGAATTAGCTGTTACTATAGCAACGATTAAGTGTTAGAAGAAGCATGTTAATATAAACCTGTGATTTGAATTCACTAGCACTTTTTGTCAGAGCTGCTACTGTTATGGAAATAAACCAACAACTTTTGACCAATCAGATTTAAGAATTCTGCGTTTTGATGCTGTTTGTCGAGAAGCACACTGTTGAATGCACTAATAATAAATATCTATTTATCAGATAAATTATTGCAGATGTTGTAGATTAAACACACACGAATTAAAGTGCATATTCACTGATGCTATCTGTAAATGATGTGGTTCAGAAAGATGTTATATGCCAAATGGTGTGAATGTAAATCTATATAGTACGATTACAGCAAATCCATAGCTAAATATTTTGGTTAGTGTGCGTTTCTGTATTAAACTTGCTTTACCTGGTCTTTCACAGGGCCGTGGTTCATTGGGGAGATGATTGACGGACACAGCGGAGTTTGCTTTTCTTTCGGTGTGTTCGTGGGTGGACATTTTCTTGAGGGTGGTCTGACCTATGCTGTGGGTTTGATGCAGGTAAGAGTTATAAAAATAAAATTCTGTAATATTTGGTGAAGTTCTCACGTTTCAAGCAACTAATAAAGTATCTGCTTTGATTTAAAAAACAAACAAACAAACAAAAA
Source organism: Tachysurus fulvidraco (assembly GCF_022655615.1). Lineage (NCBI taxonomy): Eukaryota > Metazoa > Chordata > Actinopteri > Siluriformes > Bagridae > Tachysurus > Tachysurus fulvidraco. The sequence goes on from NC_062529.1 coordinate 10,321,041, forward strand.
ACCTCTGTGTGGACCCACGGTTAGTAAATGGGAGAAAAAAAAACAACATTCAAAGGTCAGGCAGTCAGGTTGCAAGTGAATTCAGAAAGCCTTCCCTCTTGAAATAAGCTTTCAGGTGTTATAACCTAGGATGCGTGTGTGGTTTCATTAAAATGGAATAGCTGCATTTGTTTTAATTCACTTTGTTCTGGACATGGAGAGGAATGCAGAGGAAACCAGACATGAGACACATCCAGAAACTGCATACAGGGAACCTAGAGAAAAACCTTTGTACTTCTCAATGCTATCACAGTAGACTTTAACCTCAGTGTCCTACAGCTAGCCTTGTGCTGGCGTTGGCACATAACATTTGTAGTGTCTTTGTATATCGAGCTAATATAAGCAGAAACACTAACTTACTGCCTACCTCGAATTAGACGGTAGTAAGACGCTACAAATGTTATGTGCCAATGCCAGCACATGCACATCCAGCAAAAGTTTACTCTGATTTAATGTACGACAGTAAAGAAATAAAAGTTTTTGTGTTTTTTCTGAAGTGTATGTAAATATCTGGTTTCAACTGTATGTGTGAACTGTATAGTCTCCAGGGACCTGGTTCAGAACTTGTGCTTTAAATGTGTAAAACCCCAATCTCATGTGTTTTTGTTTTTCTTTATGAACATCTACAGATGATCTTCTTCAACATGCCTCTGACATGCTACCTCTGCTGGAGTGTGCACCAGCGCTGCAGTGGCTGCTCTTTCCGCTCGCACTTTTGTAGGCCGAGATCCCACTGGAGGACTCTGGTTGTACACCTGGTAATGCTGCTTCTCTTCATCTGGCAGGCATACTCCTGCTACTTCCTGCTGGAGTGCTACGGCCTGTTGGCTTTCTTCCTGTCTCCGGTGCGTACCTGGGCTCTGCTGATGGGTCTGCTGCTCATTTACAAGGTCTGGAGGGAACCAGTTCCATATCTCACTAAGAAGAGCAACTCGTAGCAGCAACACTGTCCAGTTTTTCATGCACAATTTAAACCTATTTCTGTTCTACACATTTGTTTGCCAAATTGTTCCCTTTCTATTTATTTACCTACACAATCATTACATTATGGAATTGTTTCTATCATAATTGGAGAGAGCTGGAGAGAAGATGTACTACTAAAGAATGGGCATTTTGGTCTATTTACTTTAACACTGGTCTAGGGCCACTTCTTTTTCCAGGAGATTACGCTGAAAAATGTCAGCAAATCAACCCTAAATGGTATAAATTGCCTTGCTCCACTGCCAGCCTAAAATATTTAATCAGTTAGAAAAAAATACAGATTTGTGGATGAGTGTTGAGACTATTTGACCTGCGTTACTGCTTAACCGACAATCGCGATATCATTTCATTAAGAGAGCAATAGTTTGGTTGAAAAATAATAATAAAATCCTGAACGTAGACAGTGACTTTTGTTCTGCTGCTTGGACATATGGATGTCAGCATTGAGGTTGTTAAGGTTTTTTTTTCTGTTTATTCACATGGTTTCTTCTAAAGATTATTCAGAATGAACAGGCGTTATGTTCTAAACATGTACAAATACAGTCCCGGATAACAGACTCGCTATTATTATGAAAGAAATACAAGTCCATATTAAAATGGATGGGTTGCCCAAATCAAATATGCAGATCCAAATTACATATGGAGATGATCCGCTGGGGCGACTCGTGGCGATTCAGGGTATATTTTCAGTCCTGGGATTCAAACTCACAACCTTCTGAACAGTACAACATTTTGTAAAGCAAGGGTTTCATAATATCAAGTTGAGACTAGACGTGTGGTCTAATGTCAGTAGGAGGTTTTCACTTTCATGCTGCCGTTCATTTATTCATCTGTTCTTTCTTTGTTTCGTTCACTCGTTCTTAGTAACTGCCTGGTCAGGATCGCAGTGGATAAATCAGGCTTCTAGTATATTTAGTCATATATTTTGTAAAATAAAGCAACAGGCTAACGACATTCTCTAGAAATGTGTGAACAGGGATAAAAAAATTGTGACAAACACTTTCTTGATTAAATATAAATATCAAAATAGAAAAAAAAGGTGCAACTTAGGCCACGCCCACTTTAAATACAATATGACTGGCTAGAGCACAAAGTACATACATATAGTGAATTATGTTACACCACTATGTTGTATAAATACAGAAACCTAATGTAAAAACTAAAACTAATGTTGACATGATTTCATAGTTTCTGCTTTGATCAAATTTCCTCATCAGAACATATAGTGATGTAGAGTGATGCTTGTTTTGGGTTTCAAATCATTAGTGAAGGACTATATAGGTCAACCTCCTGAACATCATTTCTCTTATTTTAGACTAGCAAAGAAAAAACTGGTATCTATGGACAAGGTATTCGAGTACTTGAGCTGTATCCTAGATATAATATACCACTAGATGCTTTGTTGATTGTATACTGGAAGTGATCCCTGATCTCTCTTGATACAACCAGTGTTTTATCAAAATAAGTGAAGATAAACTGTATGTAGGTTTGCTTCAATGATCAAGTTGCAGGAAAAGTCAATCGGCAGTGTGTTCATACACTAGAGCTCATTTAAGTGTAGACTGAACTTCCAAGGATTTTTTAAAACATCTCATTCTGCACTTCAGCTGGATTTGATCAACACGCTTTGAAAAACTAAGGAAAACAATCCAAGCAACACGATCAATGCATAACATGTTGTACAGAAGGAGCTAAAAGTTGAAATAATATAAGTGTTCATGTTGAATATGGTTTTACTGTATAATCCATGTGTTAGATTTTATTTGTGTGCTTTTGATTTGTATTTTGATTACCTGCACCTCAGTTCAGGTCTCCTAGGAATGTAATGACTATTATCGATCAACAGTGTGAAGGATTTCAAACTGTTTCTTTTTTTTGTCTGGGGTTGGGAGTTCGGGTATATTTATTTAGCCCATTACATAACTCAGGGTTTATTCATTCACAGTTGTGGTTAACTGACATTACTTAAAGAATTAATTTGAAATCATATACTTTTATAATTATTTGATGCATATTGATGTTTTTTGTGCTGTTGTAATGTCAATATCCTTGTATGTACTGTAGAACAACAAGATGTTCCTCGAATGCTAAAGTTTGCTGCTAAAGAAGTGGAAATTTGATTACACACTGATTGTTGAGCGAGTCTTTGTTCTTACTGGTCAAGCAGAATGCAAGCACTGACTTAAACAGGACTTGTCCTTTTTGACAAAAATAAAAAGAAACCACGCAAATTTTAATGCCTTCTAATTTTATTACTTATAAGTCATTTTCATGAAAGGTACCGGTTATACACACGGGTGTATATACTTGTAAATATTTCTGGTAAACCCTTAGAAGATAATTGCTATAATGCCGCATTTAATCCATTGACTAAGTTACTTTTGAGGGATAAACAACCTTTTTACTATGATCCAGGAAAAACAGCAATGTTCTCAGTGTCATTAGTGACAGGGTAAAAAAATTATTTTAGTGACATGTTTACCAGAAAAAACACAGTTATTGCACTTTAAGTGAAAAGGCTCTTCATGTGAACCATTCAAGACAGCATCCACCACAGCACACCATGCTCATCATGTTCTCTATATAAATACAAGACATACAAGGCTGCTTGTGGGGGGAAAAACAGCAGGCTAGATGTGGCTCAATCTGAAATTTTAACGATTTGCTTCCCGATGTTGCCTCCAGTCATCATAGAGCAAAAGGACACTGTAATAAAAGTTGTACACAGTTGAATAAGAATGTAATATTCACAAAGTAATTATGATATTAAGCAGATGTGATTGGGCACTTACCCCCCATGTTTTCAATTCCATTTGCTACAGTTTCTAACACCTGAAGTGAAAATGAAAGAGAGAATAATTTCTGCAGCACCTCCACATACTTGTGTGTGTAAATATTTGCCAGCAATAAGTCACCCGTCTTACTTTAACTTGGCCGGTCTTCACCCACCGGCTCAGCAGCTCCAGACCTTCTTTATGTTTATTCATGTAGTTCAGAACCATAAATCTGTCCCTATATAAGGCAAACATGGTCCAGGTTAGAAAAGCAACACAAACTAGTGGACGATAAATACCAGGATCTCATATTTACAAAAATGTTGTGCTGCTCAGGAGACATTGAATGATCTTCTTTGATCCAAAAGACCAGTAGCTCTGATACTAATTAGTGGCTGTTTGCTGTGTGTGAAACCATCAGCCGGGTTTGTACCTGGTAATGTTTTTGCAACGCAGAGCTTCTTGTGTCTCCTTGCTCAGCGGAGGTGGATAGGGTACATCTTTATTGTACTGAGAGATCTGCCCACACAAGATCACATGACTGCCACTGTTCATCTAGAATACCGATGGAAGATAAGAAAAAACCCTCATCACAGACTACTACTGGTGTGAAACACACTCTGTTCTGTTAAAGTGGATCTTAAAGGCAACTTACTGCCAGTCGTTGCTTTTGGTGTTCACAATGTAAGGGGACTAATTTCTCTTTCTGAACATTTTTAGTATTAATGATTTCTCAGACCATGGACTGTTCACATTATGACTTTTTTTTTACTATAGTGTAATAGCTGTGCAACACTGATTAGGTGTAATTCAAAAGCATCGCTTTAGGTGATGCTATCATTTGTAGAAATGCTGTGATTGGTCACTGATATAATGCTATTATAACTGCTGCTTAACACCTCGAGCTCTATAACATAGTGCCACAATGGCTGTATTATGTAATCTGTCATGTACCCAACACTGGTACCATCTTTGTGTGACTATGTGGGTCATATGATCTGTCATTATCAAATAATTAAAACTATGTTCTAAAGTTATTCAAGTCTTACAAGTAAGAGAAGAACATATATTACTCTGGTTTTGGCAATATGACAATTTTAGAGTTTTTTTTTTATATAAGGCAAAAATTGCTGTAATTCGATGATGAGATTCGTTATAGTAATTATTAATTTATGGTCAATGATAGAAACATACACTCTTACCTGTGATATGACTGTGTCACTGATAGGACCCCCAACATTGTCAAAGTAGATGTCCACTCCATTGGGACAACAGTTCCTCAGTGCTGTTGAGACGTCTCCCTTCTTATAATTCACAGCTGCTGTGAACCCGAGCTGAGACACCAGGGTCTGGCATTTCTCATCTGAGCCACATATCCCAACCACTGTTTCACAGCCATCCAATCTACCAATCTTACAGCACAAGATTACATTTAAAAATATCACATCAACTGTTTATATGTTAAATGGGACAAGATCTAAAAAGAATCACCTGTCCAGCGAGTGAACCACAAGCTCCAGATGCTCCACTAATCACCATGGTCTGTCCAGCCCCACGAATTACGTGTCCTTTCTCTCTCACACCGAGCAGAGCAGTGAGTCCAGGCATGCCTACAGCCCCCAAAACATTTGACAAGTGGCCATCAACCATACTGGGGTCAACCTACCAGGGGAAAAAATCTTAATTTTGCTAAACAATCTCACATAAAGCTTGCATACGTCTTTGACCCTAAAGAATACCTTCTCTACAGAGCTGCCATCAATCACATCATAAGTTTGCCAATGCCAGTTGAAGGAGGTGACAATGTCACCGATGGCCAGTTGTGTGTTCTTGCTATCCTTCACCACACCAACTCCACCTCCATCAATGACCTCCTCAAGCCTCCATGGTAGCAGATAATCAGCACCCGTATCGTCATTCATGCGACAACGCTGAACATGTGATCAGAATAATCAGATCCAGATAAAGTAGTATACAATAAAGCATACTTTAGTCGCCCCAACACACATTAATCATCATCATAAATCATGCTAAATAACACTCAAATATTAGTGATCTAAAAGTATTGACTATTAGGAATTTTATAGGAATGAGTATTTTGCATAAAAAGTAAATCATTGGTTTCTATTATGTAAATATGTTACATAGCAAATGTTTGTGGAAACCTGACCATCACACCGATATGTGTTTTTTCCAAAAAACTGTTGCTACAAAATTGAAAAACCCACAATTGTCAAGAATGCCATTATTTACTGCAGGATTACAATGTTCTCTTCACTGGAACCAAGAGGCACAAACATGTTCCACCATGACAATGCCTCTGTGCACAAAGTACCTGATCTCAACCTGACTACACTGAACACAAATCATCACAGCCACGCTCCAAAATCTAGCAGAAAGGTTTCCCAGAAGAATTGAGGTTATTATGGTTATATAGGGTATTATGGAGGCTAAGATGGGGTCTTTAAGAGTACTTAGCTAAAGTGCCATTTAATGTCATTTGTCCCAAAAATGGATCACAAATTAATTTTATAGACAGACAGACATACAGATTGCATTCCTGTGGTAAATAAATTTGCATTTTGCATAATTCATAAGAAAGGTTTTTGGTGATTGGTCCTATGTAACCTAGACCTTTCTTTTTTTTTTTAAAGTGTGGACACCTTGATTAAATGTCATTATCAATAAAGAGGTCTCTGTCCTCACCATATAGGGGTCAACAGACAGATACAGAGTCCTGACAAGGATTTCTCCCTGTTTTAACTCAGTGCACAAATTCGCCTCCTCCACACGGAAGTTATCAGGAGATGGATGGCCATTTTTTCCTTTACACAAAACAAAATAAAATATTTAAGGTAGGTAAATAAGTGCATTTACATAAATACATAAAGTATCCCATAATATACAAACACCAATAATATAGAATCTTGCTTACCTGGCCGTGAGGATAAAACAACTCTTTGCACTGTTAACATGTTAATAAATAAATAATAAACACACAGCAAAGCAAATAGTTAACGTTACATAATATCCACAAGAAACTTTGGCCTCGTTTAGTTACAATACAGTAGCTAATCGTCAACATCCGGTCGTGGTGAAACGGATATTTCAAAATAAAAGTTCGGGAACATTTTTTTTGTTATAAATCAAAAAAATAAATCAAAATAAAAAAATAAAAAAAATAAAAAGAATTAAATAAAAAATTAGAAAAAAGTTAGATTAGAAGAAAATAGTAAATAAAACACCACACGTATTTAGAATTGTTTAAAAAAAGTATAAAATATAAAATAAAAAAAATCAAATATATATAGGATTAATTTTAATGTCAATTATTATACAACGCGGACAAAACATCACATGTATTTAGAATGGATTAATTAGTTTAATTAAAATATGTATTTAATACAAGATTTAAAACAAACAAACAAACAAACAAACAAAAACACCTTACAATATGTGACACAGAACAGGTTTTGGACCCCCGCCCTTCCTGAGAGAACATGGGTGTGTAGAGCAGTGACATGAGCAGGACTGTGGTTACTGCAGACAAACAGGGAGATAGAGCTGTTCACCTGTTTCAATTTTCTCCCAATTAAGTCAAAAGGACTGATAATTTACTCTTTTTTTTTAACTCGCATATATTCAGAATGTCGTTTAGGAAGTAAATACCAAGGTGATAATGTGAAATCAACCCCAGTCCAAAATGAGGTCTTAGGCCATTAGATCATTACTGCACATTCTTGGAGTGTGTTTAAATTGATTGTGAAAGTTCTACGCCAAAGACACACCCACACGCGTGAAGCACTACACGTTAAATACCTAAACACTTAAGGGGTAATGAATGATCTTTGACGCCTTGAAAATCACGGTCTACGATGCCTCTGATTGGTCGCGAAATTATTATTCCAGGGGGTGTACGGTATTTAGGTCAGACGTCTTAATCTGGATGTGGCAGATTATAAAGCTTCATCTCCAGTGAAGTAAACAGTCAACTGTTTGCTCTTTCAAGAGTTTATGTATAATCTTCCACTTTCAGAAGCCATGTAATATATATCTTATAAGAAATGCATCTTAAGAAAACTCCAAATGCTTTTTGGAAATGCACGTGATCAGTGAAGGATCAAACACCAACAAGCCATTGAATCACTCCATCAGTGAAACATATATCCACTCGTTATTGCAACGACTGCAGTGCAAAGCATTGTTTTCAAAATGTTCATGCATGTTTAAAATACATCAGAACCTTTTTCAGGGCAATATCCGATTTAAAGCGACGTCCTCATATTACAGACTAGGAAGTGACGATAGAAAGTTTTTTCCGCGCCTGAAAGCAGCCTTCATAAAGCAGAGTGTACCACAGAAGTGCTACGTGAAATGTTGAGGTACTGTAATAACCCTATTTCCTGTGTGTTCATTTTAAATGCATTCTTGAAATAGAGACGAGCTGAAAGTGGTGCAAAATGTCGGGAGATGATATTGAGCTTTTAATGCACTAGGTGTTTCCTTGTTGAAATGACAGAAGTGCATGACCAAGCTACTGTAAATGCTTCCTGCAGACTAAAACTTACATTGGGAACCAAAGTATGCTGTCTAAAAAAATGATTATTGTTTTTTAATGTTCAGAATCAATACATTTTATTTTTGGGGAATCCCGTCTGGGGTTGTTCTACTAAAGGGGGAGCTCGTGCTATCTGTAACTATCTTACAGTCACTTTCTTATACCATCCTGATTGTTCAGTTTTATGCATGCACAATATTTTATTTGTAGTGATTTTGTAATTTGCAGTATTTTAACTAGTAAGTAGTGGCATATGTTTAGAAAGTGGTTGAGATTTGACTGAAGGATTCTAGCATTTGTATAACACATGAAAAACTTTTACACAATATAAAATATCTCATTACCCTAGCATATAAATAAGAATTTTCCAAGGTTTGATAGCTTACCCACACTTAATATGCTTAAGAAGTGTAGCACGGTATAAAGAAGCACTGCAATGGATGTTTGTTGGCTTTGCACTTTATTTTAAGCCACAGCATGCACACACTCTTGACACATGGCTATTGGGGCCCAGTGTCTTCTTTCTCTTGGCAAGCATGCTTGGTCATGTCTGTAGCTGTTGTTCTGAGCTGCTCTATAGCCTACACATATAGCACTAATATGTTAGTAAGCAGTGCTCAGATTTTTAAATCCTCTTTATTTGTTGTTTTCAGTTCAAATGAGACAATTGTATAAAATATGGTAAATACATTTTAATATCTGCTTAAGTTACTGTTTTACTGATACTTGGGTTTTCATGGGCTTTGAAGTATTAGAATGATGTAGTTTATAACTCCCATAGCATATCCGTATTCGAGTTCTGTAACATCTTTGGTGTAGAATAATGTATTTGAAAAAAAAAACGTGCCATTGCAAAAAGTAATCAGTTAAGGGCATATTAGCTGTAGCCTACAATGTAGTTCACAGCAGGTGGGATCTCAAATGTTTTGCAGCCATTTGGTGGAAGAAAAGATTCCACAGAACCCTACAGATTTACTGTATGGAGACAAAATGTATTAGCATTCAAACCAGTCACGCTGGTAATATATGTATGCAAAGTTTTGTATCATATAAGCATATGCACATTTTCTTCATTTAAAGTTGTGTTCAAATTGTATTCCTTTTTGTTGATGTTCCTGTGCTTTTTTTTTAGGTTAGGTGAAAAAAATGAAACATTACCAGTCTTGTATAAACCTATTCATTTGAAGTGATCAATCAAACCAGTGGTTCTAAAAAAAAAAAAAAAGCCATTTTAGAGAACTATTGGTTTACAGGAAGTTCTGGCTGTAAAAACAATAAGCTTTCATTTGCTTTGCAGGAAAATCTGTTGATTACGGCCACCTCCTTTCACTGTTTACTCTTTTACTCCTTCTCACAAGCCTGGGGCGATCATATACAGTCATGGATTTCTAGTTGGCTGGAGAGATATTTGGAGAGTTTGTTCCTCACTCACGCTTCCACACCGCATTTTCCCCTCTGACGGAATTTCCCGCACGACCCCGGCGCGTTTGCTGCGCTCTCAGCGCCCCACATGGAAGTCACGGCCTAATATGGTAGCGGAAGTAGGCGAGGCCACTGGACTGGAGGATCACAAGACTGTAGCTGAAACAGAAATGTGTTGTTCGATAGTGCTTATGGACTGCGCCTTAAAAAGCCTGAAGACGTTTATGCAGATAAACGCTAACAACGTGCACTTTTCCAATCTCGGGTAACTCTTTGTTGTGCATAGAAGCTATTCGATTTATCTACAGAATCCTCTTTATCTTTGTGAAAGTCTACCTCTTGAGTAATACCGGAGTGAGGTCAGCATTGCATGACTCAACCTTGGATGTGCATGCAGTCATTTCAGGGATATTGCTTTGCCTGCTTGGCGCATGGACACACAGGAGTTTTTCTTTCAGAGATCCCTGAAGAAAGCGGTAAGATTAGTTTTAAATAACAATCTCAGCATGTGCAGACTAAATCATGGGTCTGTTTAGCAAAATGGTGGCCACTTTACACAACCCCTTGCGCGCTGAGTAGATTTGTAAACAACTTGGTCTCCGTCTGCTTGAGTTCTCGGTCGGAACTAACTTGTTAAATTGTAACGTTAACAATTGCGACGTGTCTTTGCAAAAGAAGGTGGAAAGGCGAATACAGGCTAGATGTGTCATTGTGTAACGTTACTGTAGAGCTTTGTCATCTCGAAAGCTACAGTTTCAGTTTAGTTACATTCACAGAGTTGACAAGTCTGTAACTGAAGGAAGGTCTGTCTGCTCAGCAGGCTGCGACTCTGCTCTGCTTTCCTCTACTACGGCCACTTTTAATCATCCTGTGCCGGCCCTTTACATGGCGTATTGTTGTCGCACTTTGTTGCAGTGTGCCATGGAGTTAGTGAGTGTATAATCCCGTTTGTGCAACAAAAGACTTCTCGTAAATCGCTGCTGGTCTCCGGAGAGGAGGCTCCTGCATGGGCACAGGATCATGTAGCAGTGCGCAACGAGCTTCCAGTGCAGCAGTGCAAATAATCTGACTGATTTAACTTCACAATTAAACCACATTAAGTGATGGCACTTGACATTACAAGCTTCTTTGTCGTTATACCTATTCTGGAATTGCATGCCTCCTGCGCTCTCAGACAAAAATTGTACTAAACTGTACATTTCCTTGTCTTCTGTGTTTGGTACCTTTTCTTTCTTTTGTACTTTTACAATGTATTTACAAATAGGAGTGCGACTGCTCTGTACTTAAAAACAAAAAAGACACAATTACCTTTTAAAATGAGAAAAATACTATACTTTAGGCCCACCTTTCCCTTTAGCTGGCGTGGTTAGCTTCACAAGAGGTACACCTTTTTCTATTCAGAATGGCTATTGTGTGTAATAAACGTTTCTATATCCATGTACCTAAATCATTTACTGTAAAATACACATACCGAAGATAGAAAATTTGTATCTGGTCTCGATTGGCTTGTTTGGAATCTAAAAAAAAACCCCTCAAAAACCTCTTAAAACTGTTTACATTTACCATCTTTAAACAGCTAGTTCCAAACCAAGTAGCAAAATACTGTATGGAGCATTAGCTTGCATTAGCTTGTGTCTCTTTAAAATCACCTTATTTACTTTATATTTATTGGCAGAACGCTGAAGTATGTGGCTCTGACCTCTAGCCTAGGTGTTATCATCCAAACGCCAAGGGAAACTATATGAACAGCTGCCTTGTAGAAACCAGACCAACCTTTACTGCTATCATAATATGGTGGTTCCTCACTTGTACAACTCGAAATGTGAAGAACACTTGCCTTAAAACAATCTACACACGACTCTGCATGCCTTGTTCAGTGTCTTGTAGGAACATGTTACAAATCCTTAATTACTACAGTCGGTATCATCACTGTTGGTTTCCTTGCATTCATAGATTATGGTCATTTTAAGGGTTGCGCGGTTGCAATAAATGCATAAACAGTTAAAAAGGAGTGTTGTAGAGGTATATTTTCTGTTATGGCATCATCAGAGTGAAAATGCAAATCACCATGTGTGATCTAAGAGTATACTGGGTTTTCCCCCCTCTTCCCTTCTCTGCTCACTTATTAATAATAATAATAATAATGATAATAATGATGATAATAATATTATTTGTATCATTATCATCATTATTATCATTATTACCATTTATTATTATTATTATTATTATCATTATTATCATTATTATTATTTATTAACAACCTGGTGAGTCTTGCAGGGGTTCATTCCCGTGTTAACATATCACATTCATATATTAAATATTAGTGCTGAAAATGAGGAACTGCTGGCAGTAGTCTGTGTTACTTTAAGTCATCAGATTTTTGGACCACACGGCCCTCATGGTAAATAAATGAAATATAGTGTCACGGGTTCTTAGTTTTAACTCCTGCATGATTTACAGTGGATACATGTATCATCCTAAATCAGTTCCTTGTAATAGACATATATATAAAGCTGTTTTGTGAGTGTTGGGCAGAGAGGCAAACTGAGAGCTGATAAACCCACAGAATAGTTTCCATGGAGAAGTGTTTTACTGCTGACAAACGTTAAACCAGAAAAGTGTAAGTAGTTTTGCTAATCTGAAAGCTCTAATATGGAAAGACCCCTTTTTCATTCTCACTCTCTCTCTTCATTTCAGCAGTGCTTCATTGGCATGAATGTTAAACCACATTGCTGCCAAAGCAATGTTATCTAAATAATATACATATTAAGTATATACGTTGAATATTTAAATCTACATATTATTTCTCTCCCTTTGAAATAAGAAGATATTTGAAATAATAATTTATAATTGCCGTAGAGGCCCCCCCCCCAAAAAAAAGAGTATAGTTGAATGCGTCCTCACATTTTATGCTGTGACTTACAATGTGGTATCATTTGTGGTTTGCTGATATGAGTGTGAACAACCCTAAAATAGTTTTTTCACTTTTTCTTTCCTTTGTGTTTTTCTGTATGCACTGGAGTAAAAAGTATCCAAAGTAAAGTCAAATCAGTAAACAGTAATCAGTAAAACAAGTAAAATCAAGTATCCAAACTTGATTGCAGTCTGCAGTTTTTATGCCTTCATTCTTATCATGCTAAAGACTTAAATTTCTACACATTCTACTATTTTGTCTGTATTTGTGGGAAAAAAACATGAATCTGAGTGAAATCACTTGAGACTGAAGGTTTTGGTTCCTGTCTCTTCAGGTTGTCATCCGTGAAAACATAATGGCTGTCAAGTTCCAGGAGTTTCAGAATGCCTTGATTCACCGGGAGTAGAAGAAAAAGAAGAAGAAGAAGAAGAGGAAAAGAAGTACAAAAGAAAACCATAGACATGTTTGAGGGTCTGTCTGTTGAAACTGTGATTTCTGCTAATAGGATGTTTTGCATTTTAAAGCTGACTTCCATTCCAACTATGCTTAGCAGATTTGGATGACCACAGACTGTTTAAAAACCTCTAACTACATTTGTGAAAGAGAGGTAGATAGCAGATTAATTACACTGGAGAGAGCTTGGTGTGGTTTGGAGATTTGAACTCTTCTTTACCCTGTCAGAAGCTCACTCCAACCCTCACTTACCATCTTTATTCATGATAGTCATGAGTTTGCCAGCTCAACAGAAAGCCAACACAAAGAGGACAGGCAAACGCATCACTTTCTTTAACGACCAGGGCGTTGCAATGAAAGAACCTTCTCAGCGCTCAGAGAACTCCTACTATGGCATGGGGGCCCCTCCCTCAGAGTCAGGGCACAATGAGGCTGCGGGTGTGGAAAGCTCCACTGCTGATGCACCACATATGTTTCTCAATTCTGTCATTTTCAGCCCAGAGAAGGGCAGCCAGAACCGAGGCCATTACCAACAGACTATGCCAATGAAGTGGTCACACCAGGAGCTACCACAGCAACCTCAGCAGAGACCTGCAGCCTGGTCTCAAGGTGTCACAACGACAACTTGGGCTCAGAGCTATGCTCCATACATGGGAGCACAGACTGGTTTAGTAAAGCAGGTACCTGAAGGTATTGCAATTCCACAGCAGCAGCCAGCCCCCATTAGAATGTCGGAAAAGCAACAACAGGCACCTACCACAGGTGGAGAAGCCTTTAGAGATGCTTCTAAAGGTCTGGACTGGGAACAGCAGACGCAAGCCTTTCAGCAGGGTCACAAACCTGCTTTTTTCAATCCCCAGCAGAATGTGCCATCCACCACAGGGAGCACATCAGTGCTTCAGCCCTTTCAGTTAGCTTTTGGGCAGCCCAGGCAAAACTTGGCAGCAGGTTATTATCCAGTATTCCGTGGCAACAGAACCTTGCAAAATTTTGTAAACAGCCCCCAAACAAATCCCCAAAATCGAATTCATCAGCAAATTCAGCAGCAGCAAATTCAGCAGCAGCAAATCCAGAGAATGATACTCCATAAACAGCAAATTCAACAGCAAGTACAACAACAACAACAACAACATCAAAAACTGCTGCAACATCAACAACAGACGCAACAACTTGCGCAATCACAACAGACACAGCCACAGCAGCAAGCACAACATTTAAATCAGATCCAGCAGCAGTCAGTACAAATGCCACATCAGATACAAATACAACAAGCACAGCCACTTCAACAGCAACTGCAGCAACATGTGCAAAAATCTCAGCAAGTGCAACAGCCTCAATCACTAAATCAGCAAAAATCCGAACAACTTCAAAAGCTGCCACAGAATCAGCAGGTAGTGGAGTATTCTACTGCTGGCACACAACCGCAGTCACTTTCCCAACCTGATCAATCAACGGGGCAATCCCAAGACACACCTGAATCAACGCAGCCGCAGGATAACGCTCCTCAGTACCATCCTGTTCTTCCTCAGGCACCCACGGAGACACAACAACCTGGACCACGGCGGTCTCGGCGCCTCTCCAAAGAGGGTGGAGGACAGGCAACGGAGAATCCCACCCTTATGCCTGCTGAGCAACAGATTCAGGGCTCTCATAACGGAGACACTGAAGCAAGCGAGGTTGGAGCCAAGCAAGCCATCCGAGCTGCTCCTACTGGGGTCATCCAGAGCACGCGGCGAAAGAGGAGGGTTTCCCAAGAGGCCAATCTGGAAACGTTGGCACAGAAGGCATCTGAGATGGAGTCCTTACCTTCACACACTGTCAAGGTAAGATCAGCAAGATGCTGTAAAATAGAAGCATGATTATTGTGCCCCACTGATTGTAAAAGTATAAATATAACATAACTGCGATCACTCATGTGTGAAAGACGTGCTTGATAGCATGTGCACAGAGAACATTTTTCACATTTGTGTACTGGTTCTGCAGGTTTCACCACTGTAGTGTAGCAGAAAGCTTTCAGCAGAACGTGAATGGAACAGGTGCCACTGTTTTAGCTCGCATGTTCATTCAATCCGCTGCCTATGCTGATGCAAACACATTGTGACGTATTCTGCCGTTAGGCAATTCTCTCTTATGAGCTAAATGTATATGGTATATGTATAAAACCGTAGACTTGCTTAGACGTAATTAAGGGTCATAGAATAATTTTTCATAACAATAACTTTTCGTTTGCTTTGAAGGAGCAGCTAAAGGATGTATTAGTTTTCTATTAGGTATTAGACAGCACAGTGCTGAAGATTGGGCCTGTGTCGTCGACTTTAGAGTTCCTCCCTTTAAACTCGGGGTGGAGTTGGAAGTTGGCAGGAGTGTTCGATCCTCCCTGGCTGAAATGCCCTAAATTGGCCCAGGTTTCTGAATAAAATGTGTGGGTGCAAAAGCAAAAATGTAATTTTACTTATGACATAAATACAGAGTAGTAAAATTGGTAAAGTGTATATCATCCAGTTTTTGAGTGGCTACAGAGTATTTTCATGTCATGCATCACACATCCATCATCTGTATCTTATTATGTATTTATTAATAGATTCAAACCAAAAGAACGAACAACCACTGTAAGCATTTCAATGTGTTGGTTGCACATGCATCCATGACTCCCGATTGACTCATCATAGCTGTTAACATATTGATAGATTTATTTTAGATGAGTAATTTATAATGAAAAAAACGAACTGGTTAGAATATGCTCGAATATGCCTATTGAATCTGTCTAGACATGTTTGAGTCTTTTTTCGGTTCTATTGTTTCTAACGTAAAGACTCGGTTTACATTGCTAGGGCATATTAACTGGGAAGTTTGTGTTACATAAGCCTCTTTTTAAGAAGGTCAGCAGCTTCAGTAACAATAGATTGGGTGTGTGGGTGCATGTGCTACTGACCTCAGGCACTGCATGAGTAGCCCTAAAAAATAACCCATGCTAACCAGTGCAGCAAACGAGAGGAAAATATTATACCTGCCCACACTTGTATGCTCTTCACAAGTAGGCAAATATTTCTCAAGAAGTTTTGGAATAGATTGTTGCTGTTGTGTATGTGAACCAGGGCGAGGAGAAGGTTAAGTACTGGAAATTCCTGCTGTCACAAACCTTAAATGTCCACTGCAGCAGAAAAATATGTCTATCAATTAAATCCGACTGTGATTTGTTGTTTGCCGTGCCCTTTTTTTTTTATTCAGATCGATTATACGATTTATCATTTTATAGGTTTGTATGTGGTTTAAATTCTGGAGTTTTTTTTATTCAGTTCTGTGAAATTATTTTTTTTAACTTGCTTTGGTTTGGTCCCTCAGAGAATCAGGAAATGTCTAGAGAATACAGGAAACAGAGCCTTTGCAGGAAGGTTTGTTCTGTTCCTCAGAGTGAAATTGTATTTAAAATAAAGAGGATTTGAAAATTTGTGGTAATCGAGAACTGCATTTTTGTTTCTATTATGTGGACACGCAGTTTAGCGAGAAGAAAGGAACTTTGGCATTGTGTGTACCGATATAACCACAATAAAGCTGAGATTTATTACACTGAGATCTTTTAGTTGCAGGACTTTGTTTAAACATGCTATTGATACAAGTCAGTTTAACATATTTGTACATGCTTGTTGCTTTCTTTAGTTACTACCTACAGAGAGAATTTGGAAGATCTTTTTTGTTGTTGGATTAAAAAGAAACACTGGATATCAAAATATCAGCCAATATACTGTACAGTTAGCCTGAAGCTTCAGGATTAACTCCCTGATCTTACTTTATGTACCAAAGGCACAACAAGAAAGCTCATGTAATAACCTATTTGAGAAATGAAGGTGCCTGAAAAGCACTATAATGCCTGCTCTGATGCCTCTAATCACTCACAATACTAATTTTATTTTCAACAAATATCTTCTTTTTAAAAAAATCCCTCTTTGTTTGATCAAAATAAGGTCCCATTAGAATAAATTCTAATCATGTATTACATTTTTTTTAAATCTTTAGCCAGTCTGTGTTTATGTGTAAAGGTTTTTCGTGATACGTGTTTCATGTGTCTAGGAGTCTCACAGGTCCTGGAGCCCACCAGCATCAGGTCCGGGTCGAGGGGTTGGAGAGCTGGAAGGTTTGAGTGCCAAACGTGTGAGAGATGAGAGCCTGGTCCCTCTGGTCATCCCAGTGTCAGTTCCTGTATGGCAAGCAGACCCCACCTCTGTGGACCAGGAGCAATCCTCTCTGTCTGCCAGCTGGCCCCAACGGTCCAGCGAGTCAAACCGGACGGACCACAAGCCCTCCGTCATTGTCACGCGCCGGCGCTCGCTACGCAACTCTCTGTCTGAGAGCTCGAACCAGGTGAGTTTGTCTCTGAACAGCACCAGCGATCCTCTGGTCAGGATCTTTTTGATTTTTGATCCACTGTATCCACCATCAGCTAAAACCTGGATTAAAACCTCCATCATAATCCCTAATGTTTGTTTTTCATCCTTTTGAAATCTAATCCAGACATGTTCTCCTTTTCTCCATCACGTTTCTACTTTCCCTTGCCACCACAAAGACTGAATAAGCAAATACAAAATAAGAGAATAAAACAAAAAATGTTTCTGTGCTGTTAGTCACTGCATGTCTGCCTCTCCTCACACTCCAGAACGGCGGAGCTGAACTCGGTGGCGACGTAGATGGCAAATCGTCCAAGGCGAAACGGCGTCCTCGGCCGGAGCCGCTCTTCATCCCTCCGCCCAAAGTGAGCACGCTGATCGCTCCACCCGTTTACTCCAGTATTACATCTTACCAGAGCCACCTTCGCTCACCAGTAAGGCTGGCTGATAACCCGCTCACGCTGCCCCCTTACACCCCTCCGCCCATCCTCAGCCCTGTGAGAGAGGGCTCGGGCCTTTACTTCTCCACCATCCTCTCTGCCGCTGTAGCAGGAACACAGGGCCTACCGCCGCCCGCTACGCCCAAATCAGCCACTCGTAGCCTGCTTCGCTCTAGTGAGTGTCCCTCACATGCATCTACTGTGTTGTGTTTTACTATTTCTGAACTTGTTGAGCAAACACTGGAGTATATCTAAAAAGTGGATTCTGCTTGCATTCAGGAATAATAGTTGGTGCATTGCAATGCAGATTATGTTGTAATTAACCCTGGCTGTAATTGTGTCAGTGATGGAGTCGTTTGTTTTTGTTGTTCTGCGTATAGACAGCACTGAGATTACGCCTCCTGTGTTGTCTGCTATGAATGAGGCTACTCCTGTCAGCGTCGAGCCGTAAGTACTGACGATGTCTCACACTCTCTCTCTCGCGCACACACACACACACACACACACACACACACACACACACACACACACATACTGTTAAATCCTTGACCCATTTCCACATCCAAGTAGAAGTGCAGTAGGCATTATCATTTAAAGGAACAGCATTTTGTCTCTCACTTCCACCTCTCTCACACGTCACTTTTGTAAAAATGTTCAGCCTTTAACCATAACTGTTCAGTCTGTCTGTGCCTGGATGTGTGTGTTTTGTAACGGTTGGCAGAAAAACTGTTATTCTTACTCCATTCAGCTTGATTGTAAACTGTTTCAGTGTCACTCATCTTGGCTGTGGTAGTGTTTCTGTGTTTCTCTCTCTCCCCCTCTCTCTCTCTCTCTCTCTCTCTCTCTCTCTCTCTCTCTCTGTGTTGTTGGTTTTCAGCAGAGAGAATAGTGGAGACTCTGACTGGTACCAACTCATTTTCCTGTGTCTTAATGTTTAGCCCTGCGTGACCACACACACACACACACACACACACACACAAACAAACATGATCCAAGAGGCATATCCTGGAGGAAATTTGTATCTGCAAATCTTCAGACAAGAAAAGGTGTTGTGTGAAAAGGTTTATGTAGCTGTCTAAAAGCATAATGTCTCATACACAACTCTGTACACTTTAAACCAGTTCAGTCTGCTGTCTCCTGGTCACATACGAGTGAGATTTCACTTGACTCCCAATTTGTATTTGTTCTCCCAAATCATAATCGTAATTTATCTCGTGTTGAGAAACTGGTTTCTACTATTCCAAAAACACGAAATTAAGATAAGTTGCCTGGCTCTGTAACTACTACACTAACATGCCATCTTTATTCAATTCAATTCAATTTATTTGTATAGCACTTTTAACAATTTCCCATTGTCTTAAAGCAGCTTTATAGAAGTATGGAAACAGATGCAAGAAAAAAAAGAAATAAATATATAATAATAATAATAATAAGAAGAAGAAGAAGAAGAAGAAGAAGAAGAAGAAGAAGAAATAAGAATACAAATAAAAAAGTGAATATAAACAATTAAAGTTTAAAAATAATTTAAAAAAGATTAACTTAAAATTTTAAATACTATATATCTATCCCTATCCCTAATGAGCAAGCCGGAGATGATATGAGGAAGAAACCTTGAGAGGAACCAGGCACAGAAGGGAACCCGTCCTCATTTGGTTGACACTCTA
The DNA here is from genome assembly GCF_022655615.1 of Tachysurus fulvidraco. Lineage (NCBI taxonomy): Eukaryota > Metazoa > Chordata > Actinopteri > Siluriformes > Bagridae > Tachysurus > Tachysurus fulvidraco. The sequence goes on from NC_062529.1 coordinate 10,340,668, forward strand.
CAGTAAATAGTGTAAATGTAAATGATCCTTTCTACAACAGTATATAAAATTGCAACCGAGAGCTCCCGAGGAACTGATTGGTCATCGTAAACTCTGAGTTCAGCACAGACCTGATTGCTGATCTTTATGTTGTCCATGGTCTCCTAACCTGTCATAATCTACCACAGATATATTGATCATTGCTGAGTTTCTGTGATCCTATAATTTTGGATGGGATTGGTCTAAATTTTGGAGAAACACAGATGAAAACACTAATTTCTAAAACCCAAGAAGCATTTAATACTTTTGAGTTTTGGATAGAATTGAACATTAACATGTTCTTTAGTCATTTAGTCATTAACATATGTTTGAGTCACAGTTAGCAAACCACATAGACCAATTTGACTCCTACTGCATTTTTTTTGTACGAGATTGAGCGGTCACCAAACCTAGCACTTGTGTTTTTTTTCTCATGGTATTCTCAGTCTGCAACCTTCTGTATGTCACCAAGGATAAGAGCATTTGCCAAATGCTGTAACTGTAGATGTAATTCACACTCATTTACCCAGTTGCCTTAAAACATTGCGTAATTTTCCAGACATTATTTTCAATTTTGAGCTCTTTGTTTGTTTAGATTAGATTAATCTCAGATCCAGTGTTGTTGAATATTCCCTCCTCTATGACAGTTCTGTTCCTGATGTGGAGTTGAATGTAGTTTTAGAGGTGTGCCCTTAAGCCACATATAAACCCTCTTATCTGCCTGATCTCTGCATTTAGACAGAAATATAAATCAACCTTTAGTGACTTGGAGCAGAAGGCTATGAAGAGCATGGAGTGCTAATGTTCAGTAAATTATCCGAGGCCAAAGTCTACTCACTCTTGCGGGTCTATAGCATAGAAACGCAGCTCTTCCAGCCTGATAATTTCCCAACATTAAGCAACAGGGTGGTAAAGCAGCCTGTGTTAAATTGACACCTACATGACGCACACCTCTGAGGTTATCCTAAAAATAGCAAGCTGATGTTGCATTTGTAATTTGAATGAATTAAAAAAAAAAAGAAAAAAGAATAATAATTCACTAGATATCTGAGCATCTTTTTCAACATGTTAATCAAATGAGAAAATGAGGTACAAGGAAGGAAAGAAAGATTTACATGTAGGATTTGTTGCTAGAGACTGTGATTAAAAAAAATCATTTTGATCATGTTAGGATTTCCGACATGACATCTCTGCATAGATTAGTCAAGAATTTTAGTTGTTTCTACTAAGCGTTTCATTTTGAACCCTAGATCATGATCGGTAAGGCAGAAAGGCTTGGTGGTGAAAAGATTTGCAAAGAATACAGATTATATATATATATATGGTATATTGCAAATAGACTTCATTGTTTAGTTTTCTAACAAAATGCACGGTTTATTTTTAATAGATTTCCTCTTTGTTATTTGCAATACGGTGTACCTTATAATGATTATTGTTAATTGCATTGTTACTACTACTATTAATAGCATTAATTATAGCATACAATTTTCTGTTTCTCTCTCTCTCTATCTCTCAGACGGATCAACATTGGGCAGAGATACCAGGCGGAGGTGCCTGAGCTGAAGGAACGCTCTGCTGCACAGCTCGACCCACACAAGGCAGAGCTGGTGTGGGCGCCGCTGCCTGAGCTGGAGTCCAAAGGCCAGCAGCAGGAGAGAGGTAGCTCTATTCACACATAACACTCTGCTTTTCTACTCGAGTGCGTTTTAGACTGAAAGTTGTAACGAGAAGCTTTTTCCTTGTTTTGTGGTTGTATAACTACATCTCTCCAGTGTCAAAACTATTACACAAGTATTGTTGACACTAAACAGACAGCAGAGGAACGCATAACTTTGTGTGTACGTGTAAGAAATGAAAATGTTTATCAGCAATTTATTTAACAGTAGCTAAAAGAACAGACACGATGTTGTTTGTTACCAAACCTGGTGAAAAATAACCAGCTCTCTCTCGTCACCGGGAGTCACAAGGTTTCAGTATGCGAGTGTCGATTTGCATTTACACATCTAGCTGACAAATGGGAAAAAAACAACAAGATGGTTTACTACATAAGGTGATTGTGCTCAGCTACGACATGCCTTAGCACAGATTCTCAGCCAAGCTTTATGCCCTGTGGAGGGGAAACTTTCAGTTTCTTTTTCTTTTTTCTTTTTTATACTTTGTCACAAAGCAACTTTACACAAATATCTAAATTCAACATATAAATTCTACATTTGAAATGTATTCCTAATGAACAAGCCAGAGGTGACTGCAATGATGAATAATTTCCCTTCTATAACTGTGTGCTATATGGTCCAAACGTGAAAATTCTAATTTTAATAAGTCTATCTTTTCGAAGCAATCACTGAGCATCGTACTTATAAGTTTCTCAAAAGCTCCTTGTTACACAACTCTACTTGACTATATACAATTGTAGAAAGGAAGTTATTTAATCTGGTGACACTCAGATGAAGATGAGTCCTTTTTAGCCTGGTTCCTCTCAAGGTTCCTCCTCATATTGCCTTAAGGACTTTTTTCTTCCCACTGTTGCCTCTGACTTGCTCCTTATGGATAAATATAATTTGAAACTATAATTTTTATTCTGAATTTTTATACTTTTGTAAAACTGCATTGAGACATTTTCTGATTCTTAAAATGTAACTAAAACATCACAACAGTAATATTTCCTAATAAGAATAAAGGTGATCAGTCTGATTAACTTTTAATTTCCAGTGAAGCCAAACAACAACAGTGAAATGTCCACAAGAGCATAACAAAGACACTGGGTTACTTTATCAGTCCTGCGCTCTTCTCGTGGTACACACGTCTCATGGTCTTTACCACGACTGCACTGTAGATCAGTCCTACTACACTATGCTATATATCTCTATGTAGTGTGGACTGAGAGTCCAGCACTGACGATCAGTCAGACAAAATGCACTCTCATCACGTTTAACCCCATTTCTATACCTACAATATGGACAGATTTGTCTCCCATAGTTCTGATTAAGATCTTGGAAGTCTTGTTGAGTGACCGAAGGTTTTGTCACCTGCCTATGACAAAAATCTTTCTTTCCCAGTCCAAAAATGTTTAATTGTCTCAAGGTGTACTGGACCTTATATCTGTGCTCAGGATGATGCTCCCATGATTGCAGATTTTTCCTTTAATTTGTCACTTGTCTGTAGATTGATAGATGTGTGTTGTTTTTTTCATGTGGATTTATGTTTCTGCAGTGAGTGACCTCATGCACCTGGCCTGCTCCAGTGCACTGTGTGGAGGAGGGACCAATCAGGAGCTGGCCATGCATTGTCTCCACGAGTGCAAGGGTGATATCATGGTGAGTGTGAGATGATGTAAGACTACACCAGCATGATCCCAATTACATGCACCACCTCTGTCCTCTAAACCCATTTTTCTTACTATAGTATTTTATAAAATATCCACAGGGATACAAACGGAGCGATCATGAGTTCATGTGATCCCCAGCTGCATTCCGCTGCGTTTGGCCGTGGCCCGTTACATCACGTGTTCAAGGGGCTGAATAATCACTGTTTCAATGCCTGCATATTCACATAAGCACAAATGAAGGGAATTAGATATGTGTTTGTGTGTGCTTTATGTTCACACAGCTGAACCAGCAACAGCAGCACAGAGGCCAGCCTGATAGTGCTGATCTGTCAGCTTTGCTGCCATAGCAACCTGCTGTCAATACCAGATACGCGTGCTAGAACACGTGCTATCGTGTTTAAGCTACGAGCTGTTTTGATCTGAATGCATGTTCTGTTGCACGGGTTTGACACCTTCTTTTCCTCACATAGTGCGAAGTACAGCATGTGTATATGAGATATACTAGTGTGCCATGGGATATTCCAGCATACTGCACAGTAACATTGACTTGTTTACAGGTGTTTAGTGCTGCATGCACCAAACAATGAGAGACGAAAAAAAGAAGTGACCAAAGTGTCAAGTTTCACTGTGGTTGGAAATTCAAGTTACTGGATGCAATAAGGAAGGACATTGTTTTTGAAAATTTCGTTAGAATGGGTGCCATAGTGTTGCTGGGTCAGAGCTCCAGGGTTACAGACTGTTTGGATTGTCGCATCCCAAAAAAACGTGCTGGTAGATGGATTGCTTCTAGGTTTGAATGAGTGCTGGAATATGTTACTGGCAGCCCATCCCCACAGGGTGTAGTCCTGCCTCGGCCCATAAAAGGCTCAGGATCCACAGTAAACAAAACTAAAAGTGCTTAATGAATAAAAGAATGAGTGAATTTAAGGAAATATTACAATAAAATGTTCCTCTGATCACCTTTCTGTTTATTCACCCAGAGATGCACTCTTGCACTGTTTCCTTGCAGTAATTTACTGTCATCGGGCTGTGATGTGTACGTGTTGGTAATGTTGCAGCTCTGCCATCCAATCAAAGTGCTTTATTTTACTTTTGCACTACTTCTGGTTCATGTAATTACTTGGATTTCGTCCTGACCACAACTCCACCAGATAGATCGGTGTTGCTCATCACCCATCATTGGTGGTGTACATGCTGCTCCTGTGCAACTCACTTTTACATTTGTTCCCATTCTCTGCAACTTGGCTCAGATGATATGTTCATGTGCACTTCTGCAGAAGTACAAATCAGCCCTCTGTGTTTACTGTTACTTATTATTTATACTCATGAGGCTTGTGCTGGGGATCTGCTGTTTAAGAAGGAATTGGAATCTGTGCTCAAGGAAACAGACATGGAGAGCGATTTGTCCTTTTCTGTGTGCCATGCATGTTTTGCAACTCATAGATTACAGTGAAGATGGAGAGAGAGAGAGAGAGAGAGAGAGAGAGGGGTAGAGAGGAATATTAGCCACTGGCGGGTGCTGCTTGGTTAAACGCCTACAGTGAAACACTCTTGCCTACGTTGCCAAGGAGATAGAGAGTGTCTGGCTCTATGTTTCTCTTTCTCCTTTCTTTGTCTTTCATTTTCATTCTCTCTCTCTCTCTCTCTCTCTCCCCCTCGTACTCTTTTGTTCTCATGTCTTATATAATTAAATCCTTCACAGCTACCCATAACTTTGTCATGTTATTGTCTTCCACAGCACTGGCCATTGATTTAATGCTTTATTATGAAATCTTTTTTTTTTTAGGGAGCCCTTGCCCTTCTTCTGTTGAAAAACCCCATCTTTCCCAAATCTCACCCTCTGGCAGATTACCACTACTCCGGTAAGTACCCAACTCCTCATTTTGTTTCTGCCTTTATGTTTCCGTCTAGCCCGCCTTTAGACTTCTAAACTTGACCCAGTAGGGACTTGCTGGAATTTCATGCAGTTTTCTCTGTGTCTCAGCTATAAACCGTACCAGCTGAGTACTGGGGGAGGGCAGGGGTGGCTGGGATTACTGGAGGAAGGAGTGGGGGTGGGTTAGGGTTGCCTGTTGGAGATGTACAGAGTGGGTGAGGGGAGAGAGAGGAGGGAGAAAAAGAGTGTGGGCAGCGTGTTGGCGGGGCCGTGTGTGCTTAATCCATAGACGAGGACAGGAGCACTATTGTTCATGTGCCAATATGTGTCCTGGCTGTGTGCCTTGTGTGTATCTGCGTGAATGTGTGTGTTTATGCACACAAGCTCCTTTGCATCAGACTTTGCAGTAATTGCCTGACTCATGTCCTGGTTCTCCCATCTCTTAATCAGGCTCAGACAACTGGACACCTGAGGAGAGACGCTTCTTCAACAAGGGCATCTCTACCTACAAGAAGGACTTCTTCATGGTGCAGAAAATGGTATCAGATCACATTTCCGTATCTCAGAGTGAAGCCTTTTATTACAAAAGAAAAGAAAAGGCATGTTTCTTTCACATAGGCAGCCAGCAAGTGAAAAGGCTCAGACACTGAGCTGTAATGTAACCCTTCTTTTACAGAACATTTCTTATTATTATGATATTATTATCTATTAATGAACAGCGCTTAAGCCACCAGAACACAGTATTCACATTCCTCCTGAATAAAAAAGCAGCTTGTTGTTACCCTTGTAGATTATAATGCAATAAAACAATGCTGTTTTACATACTGGCATGGCCTCGTGCTTCTCTGTGGCATTCTTGAACGTGATGAGCTCATTAATAACCAGCAGTAACTTTTGTACAGTAGTTAGGGGTGGAGTCAGGACCTTATCAGATATAAATATATATTTTTTGCCATTTTGCATTTAACAAGAAATTGAGATCTGATTAAAAATAATGAATAAGCACTAAGTTTATTTATAGCTTTTTGAGCTTTTATGTGCCTGTACACTTTCTTTCACTATTCAACTTCCTTTCACTTTCTCTCTAACCTTCCTTCTTTAACGCTTAACACCTAGGCCCATGTTCACACAACCTCAAACTGCTCAGCATAAATAAAGAAACATGGTAAAGGTTTGGATTTAATGCCTTATTTGTCTGAACACTTGAGCTCGCTTAGAAAGGTGAGAAATTGGACCATGATGATGTCACGACATTTGAATTATATTACATTTACACAATTATACAATTACACAATTATGTGTTGGATTAGATTGGTTTATTATATGCATTAAATATTGATTTTACTTGATTTAGATAATACTGTATTATCTAAATATATTTTTACTGGTGCACACTGCTGGTGTAGACAGTGCAAAAGCAGGTCATCGTGTCCCCCCCCCCCCCCCCCTCTCACCTGGCTCAATCTTTTGCTCTGATGCATTGTTATTTGTGCAATACTGGTCTGATTTGCTTGGTCCTCTGTTCACCCACCACATTGTTGTGTTCTGGTTTATTTTGAAGATAAACTCCAAGACAGTGGCTCAGTGTGTAGAGTTCTACTACACCTATAAGAAGCAGGTGAAGATCGGCAGGAATGGCACACTCCTCTACGGCGAAGCAGAACTTCCTGAAACACGGCCTACGGAGGAGGAAGTGGACTATAAAGTAAGCCTGTTTTTCTATACATGTGTGTTAAAGCTCATGTTGACTGCTACAGTGTGGTTTGGTTTGTAAACTTCTCTGTCCTGAACAGGGTTCACAGAGATTCGATATGCGAAAGGAAGAGGAAGAGGACAGGAAGTGGGAGGTATCAGGCGACAGGAAGCGAGAAAGCAGCCCTGACAGGGTGACACAATGTCTACAGGCCAGTGAAAGTGTGAGTATCAAGTTGTCCAAGCCTTGGAATAAGTACTTAGTTGGAAGTGTATCTATTATTTAAGAGTATGTATTCAAATACATCTGTAACTCTTATGTATATTATACATGAAAACAAACAAACAAACAATATGTAGCTCACTGAAATTCAGAAGATGCAACATCTGTCTGGTGCCCTCTTGTGGCTAACAGCTGTAGCAACAGCATGATGCAGTCGTAGTTGTATTAAGAGACCAGTATACTGTGGATTTATTGCTGAAATACTAAGCAGTGATTTTAAAAAAAAAACCTGTTCGATTACTGACTGTAATCCTCTTATGCTTCAGAATCGTGCATTACTGGTTTTAAGGAATCAGGCGGATGGAAGACGGGAGCATCCAGCAGTTGCGGTAAGCCACGCCCCCACAGTTCCACCGAAACCCCGGCCTGAGAGCACGGTGCGGAAAAGCGGCGTCGGAACAAAAGGCTCTGTAGGACAAGAGGGAGAATTTCCCTGCAAGAAATGTGGAAGGTGAGAGCAGCATATATGCAAGTGTTAATTAGCCCCAACTTTATGTGAAGAATCTAAATAATGCATGAGATCCAGATGTTTTAACTTTAGTCAGGTCACAGATAACCCTGTCAATACTATGAATTATTGTTGTCTAATTTGTGTCATGACTTTAAGGTGAGAAATAAACATTAACATGATCTACAAAGTAGAGGTGTGTAATATAGCCATGACCTTTTCAGATCATTTCTAAGTTGATGTACATTTTCTGTCGATGATGTAAGGCAAAGGTACATAAAAATGTTTTTACAGTGGTCATGATGAGCAACTAGCTTGATTGAGTGGCAATTACCTAATACCTTGGCATTATAGACTGTTGAAATATTAATGCCTCTAAATACCAAACATCTGTTTGTCTTCTTCTATTGCACTGTCCACTTTTCTGCTGTTATACAATCAACCAATCACATGGCAGCATCACAATGCAAAAAAACCCCAAAACATACAGGTGAAGGACAAGAGCTTCAGTTAATGTTCACATCAAGCATCAGAAAGAAAGTGTCATCTCTGTGACTTTAAATATTGCGTTGCGTACCAGATTGGCTGGTTTGAGTTTTTCAGAAACTGCTGATTTTCTGTCTACAGTCTTTAGAGTTCTGTGAACAGTCTTTAGAGTTTACACAGAAATGTGCAAAAACATAGTGAGAGACAGCTCTGAAGGTGTAAAAGCACACTGTTGATGAGGGAGGGTTGGGGGGGATTTAGCCCGATTGGTTTAGATCGTTCATATAAACACTCTTCATCACAGTGGTGAGCAGAAAAGCATCTCAGCACAGAACGTTGAACCACTTGATGTGGATGAGCTCTCAACAGCAGAAGACCAGCTCAGGTTCATCAAGAACAGGGATCTGGGGTTATCGTTGGCACGGACCCATCAAAACTGATATTTATTTATTTTTTTTAGGAAAAATGTTCAGTCTGTTTTTCCAAGTCTTTACTGCAAGCAAAAACGTTTCTCAATATCTCATTATCTCATTATATATCGCTCCACATCAATGCTTTTCTAGCCAGCTCTTCATCTCAGTTTGTCACGTGTGTATCTGAGAGATTTCTGTTTCACGCTCTGATGCCTAATTTATGCTTAACAGATCCACACTGGTACGAGCAGGCATCAAAAACTTCGTGCTCACGGTAGTTGTGGCAGCTGTTAGTCACTGTGTCGTGCACGAACATTTTTTAATGACCTGTGATCACACTGCCGGCGTATATCGTTGCACATCTGCCATGTATCACTGTAAATAACTTTAAACTGTTAGAATGTGTTGTTTTTATTGTGCAAGCCTGTTTTTTTCTAAAGTGCAGAAGTTTTGCAATGTTTTAAGGCAAACATGACACTTCCCTTTGTAGTTTTGCTGAAGTGCAGAATCAAACCATGAGGTTCATCCTCATGACTTACAACCCTCTGATATGGGTTTTTGACATCTCTGAAGCAACAGTTCAAGAGCTTTATTATCTGTTTTGTCGTACCTTTTGTTGCCTGTATCAGTTTAATAGTGTCTAATAGGGAAAGTCTGTGAGTCATTTGCATCAGAGTATGTAAGAGTTGAGGGACATCTGATCTCATCTGATCCCAGTAAGTGGTCTCTTGTCAGTAAAGGCAATGCCTGACTGTTATCAACTGTCTCTTAGCAACTGCAAGTTAGGACTAGTGTTAAATGCCATGCCTTCTGCTGTCTGCCTGTCTGCCTAGTGACTGAGCCACTGAGGGCAGGTTGTGTGTATGTGTACGTGTGCACGTGGATGACTTGGAATATGAAAACATCTCGTACGCTCACTCTGTCCTCCAGCCCACTCACCATTGGCCGCTGCTGCTCATTTGAATTTTGCCAGTGCATCTGCTCTCGCTTTTGTCAAATAGACGAATCTCGCTCGTACTTTCCGCTTATCACAGTCTGTGCTCGCATTATGTGAACGCTTCTTAGTCAGGGGTTTACGTGAAGCATCAAATCATGCAATCCATTGATCGTCCAACCTCTTTCACATGAGGCAGTAACATGAGAAAAGCCTCTTCATGGGTTTAGGAGTTTATCTGAATAACAATACATTTGATTTAAATATAGTAATTAATAAAAGGTTTGTAATACAGTATCACACAGGAAGTTATTGTGGTGTGATCCATTACCACCCAGTGCTACCTAAGTGCCAACAAATCAAATTTTAATCATCTAATAATCAGTAACATGTCGTTCCTGTATAAAGGTGAGTAGTTACATTGACGTTTAAACAAGTTATTTCCTGTTATTACTATAAGCAGTCATTCTCTCACCAACCTCCTCTTGAAGTTTATGAAAAAAGTGGCTTGTCACGTCACTGAGAAACCACAAAACTAAAAACCCTTTGTCCTGAAGACTTTCCTGTCAGAAAACATAAAGAAAAACAGTTACATCTGACAGGATTGCACAGACTCTTCAAACATGTGAAATAAACGTCTCCTCTGGAAAAAAAAAACTGCACACACGCTGCAGTAAAATAAACTTTTTTTTCTCTCTTCTTTTTCTTTGTTGAGAAGGAACTGAAAGAGCCGTGCTGCTATTTTATAGCTGATGCTTCTAAAGATGATACATTGCAGTTTATGATATGAGATTACTGTAGGTCTGTTGGTTAAGAGAACCTGTTGGTTTACCTATGTATGACATCATTTAGTCATCTCTGTTTGCTGGCTGTCCTAAATGATTCCTGTGTCGGTGTATCTGCAGAATATTCTATAAGGTGAAAAGCCGGAGCGCTCACATGAAGAGCCATGCTGAGCAGGAGAAGAAGGCAGCGGCTCTCAGGCAGCGGGAGGCAGAGGAGCGCGCGGCAGCGGCTGCAGCAGCATTAATGGCTGCTCAACAGAACGGATCACGAGCGGAACAAGCAGCGACGCGGCGAGCCAGCAGTGAGGACTCCTCAGAAGAGGAAGACTCTACAGATGATGAAGACTGGCACTAGCAAATACTTTTCCTCCATGGTAGAGCTTGGACACTTCTCCAGCATGAACTGATACACTGGTCTGTGTGGGGAAGAATAACTGGGAGATGGGACACAGCTTCAGGGACTAACTTACTCCCTTAATGTGTGTGTGCATGTGTATGTGAAAGAGTGTGAGAAACTTTCAGGGTTTCTCAGTCAGACATAGGGCTATAGGGAGTATAAGCCAAGGGTGTGTGTGTGCATATGTGTCTGCGTGTGTCTGTGTGCCAGAGAGTTTGTGTCAAAGAGAGGCATTCAACAAGCGTTTCTCATTTAGTTGTGTGTGTGTGTGTGGTTAGGGGCAGTACCAAACACTGTTCTGTCCACTTTCAGACCCCTTACACACACTGGGTACAGCCCAGGAGTCCCACCTGCTTCTCCTGCCCACTTTCGTTACAGACTTGCTTCAGCCCTTTATTACCCGCTGTGACTCGGGCCTCCATGCAATCAGTGCTCTGGACTTACAAACCGGCAAAGACGGAGGACGGACTAACGTCCTCTTGATTTTTCTAAATGAAATCTGTTTGTGACTCTTTTACGGTTGTCTGCCAAAAGCTTACACAGCTGTATTTTGTGCACCTGTTTTTTGATTGTTTTTTTGTACTGCCGTAACTTTTGGCTTTGTTGTTTTTGTTCTGTTTACTTCTTGTCACCTCGCTGATGCCTTGGATGTTTGACACTTTTAATCGTGACATGACAATCAATTTTACAAAGGTTCTTTTTTATATATCCAACAAAGTATCATTGTTTTTGATATATTCCTTATTAATATTATTATTGTTATCCTTATTAGTGTTGCCATTGTACTGTTTTATTGTTTATGGGAAAGGTAACCTTTTTTGTTTTGAAATCTTTTTATCATTCAGCTGTTAGTTTATTTAAGACTTTTGCTACCTGTATTTGCAGTTTGTAAAGCTTCTCTAAGGTGTCGGGCAGAAAAAGGCAGAACCCCAAGGGTGAAAGTGCAATAGAACAATTTGAAATATTGATGCAAATGTGCTGCCACTCGTCCCTCCCTCCCTCCCTCCTCCTCCTCCTCCTCTCTCTTTCTCCTCCTCCATCTCCTTCAGTCCTTGTCCATCTCCATCATAATCTGAACTTGAACTGAATCCTAATGCAGCCTCGATTGAACAAGATTATTTGAAGATATTTATTTACTGTCATTTTTCTGGGGGGAAGAACAAATGTGCTTGAGTGGCAAAAGAATGATGCGTAACATGTTTCTAGCACTGTGCTGTGTCACAGACTCTGCTGGACAAGCACTTGGTGATATTACCATGGCAACAGAGGCTGCTAAACCCCCCCATCCTCTAAGAACAGCCACACTGTGGATCTCTCGGCTGAGAGCAACGGCTCCAATTACCGCTCATCACACTTCAGTCTGCTATGCACTCTGTGTGTATGTGTGTGTGTGTGTGTGTGGGTGGATGTTGAATGTGTTTTTGCACACATATGTGTATGTGTGCATGTATGTGTGGATGTGGATGGGTGTTAACACCAATAATAAAAACTGTTTCAAACTCAAAGCCAAGTGAGAAGGAGACACTTCCAGATCTGTTTAGATTTTTTTTTTTAATTCTTGTGAAGAGATTGACCTGCTCTTTCATATGGACGTTGTGGTAAGAAGATCTAGCCAAGGTTTTTTGGGGGTTTTTTTCCACATTTTTTTTGTCATTTAAAAAATTATATCTATATAATTAATATAACAGGTAAATAAATGCAAGATTTGCTGCCATGGAGCGACTGTTTTTAATTCAGCTAGCTTTTATTCAGCCAAGGGAAATGCTTGTATAGGTAATAAATATATATACAGTATGTGTATATATATATATATATATATATGTACACATACACACACGTGTGTGTGTGTGTATATATATATATGTATTATGTTTGTGTGCTTGTGTATGAGAATGAAACTGTATACTTTCGATGCTATTTTCATAGGGGCTCATACACTAATGTTGACCTACATAGATGTGCTTTTTACTACAGTATAACTTATTTGTGTTAATAGATGATCAATTATTGTTTTGAAATAATAAATATGTTCAAAAAATAGAATCTTTTGTAAAGGCATCTTTTTTGATCAGAATTTTTGCAAAGTAAACAATTTGTACTGCCATAAATCCAAAATCAAACAAGCACAATATGCCTTTGATTTGAGCTCACGTGAACTTCGGTTTGTTTAGATTGAACACTACAGCCAGTAATATGGTGTCAGGGTCAGGTACGGTTCAAGGCACAAAGGTTTTACACAGTATTTATGGGAGTGCAACTATATATATATACTGTAGCACAATTCAGAAAGTTATTCTGAAATCATTATAGCATAATGTTATTGAACAAACTTCCTAATATCAAAACCTGCCACAAAAATCCCTCGTGATGTAATCAGGCCTCAGCTTGTGGATTGTGCAGTAGAGATCTATGTATATATACGAATGTTTGTGTATCTTTACAAATATAAGCTATACAGGCATTTTCCTTGGCTGAATAAATGCTAGCTGAATTCGCTCCATGGCTCCAAATCCTGCATTTATTTACTTGTAAACTTGTATGTATATATATATATATTAATGTGAAAAAACCTAAAATACCCCTTCTCAAGAATTAAAAAAAAATCTAAACCGAACTGGAAGTGTTTGGCTTCTATGTATTCTAGTTGATTTTGTCTAATCTCAATCAAATCAATTGTATATTGATTTATATATACTTTATATCAGTAAATTATATATATATATATTTTTTTAAATGCGTGGATATAACTTCTCTACCTGTCCCTGGCAAAAAAAAAGGTTTTGTTGCTTGACTAGGTCTGTTTTTAAACAGACAATATTATTTTGATTTGACAACACATTTTCTGAGTTATTTATTTAAAAGAATACACTTTGGGTGGTCTAAGTTCATCTCTCACCTCATATTGTGAATCATATTGAATCATATCGAAAGTACAACTCATATTGGCTTTCCAAATGATTTGTAGTACAGACATCACTGTTATAACAGATCTAGCAGAACTCTGTCGGTTAAGGTGGTATTATTTAAGTGCTTTGTGAAACTTTACTTGCAGCTAATTTGCAAAGATGTCCTAAATATAGCATCGTCATACTCAGATTAACCCTATTTGTAATATTAAACACTAAATCACCACTCAGTCCTGGGACTGGCAGTTGAGGCAGTTATGAAAATATGATTTTTCTGGAATTCCCCTGCACTTCTAGAGAGCTTTAAAGAGTTTCACTGTGATGGTGTATCTGAGGTTAGGGTTTTGTTGGGGTCACTGGCTGACAGTAAGTCAAAAATCTGACTGAAACCTCCTTTTATAAAAAAAATCTATTTTCTGATGGTACAAAAAATGGCATCACAAAAAAAAAAATATCTAAATATGGTTTTCTGTCCATAATGCCTCAGGTATTTCTTAATTGCCTCTAAAAATCACTAGATGGAGTCAGTCATCTATTGTAAACTAACCCCAACAGAGTGTAGAAGTATCTGTGTGTGTGTGTGTGTGTGTGTGTGTGTGTGTGTGTGTGTGTGTGTGTGTGTGTGTGTGTGTGTGTGAGAGAGAGAGAGAGAGAGAGAGAGAGAGAGAGAGAGAGGGAGGGAGAGTTCCTGGGCGATTGCATAAATGGGCTGCCATTGGTCTCCGACTGATGTCATATTGGTATGTAAAGTGTCCTTCACATCAGCCTACCATCACCGACCACTTCATTAATGCGTGTACATTGTACACATTCATGCAGTTATCTAATCAACCAATCATGTGGCAGTGGAACTATGCATAAACATGTATATATATTTTAGAGTTTCAGTAATTATTTACAACAAACATCAGACAAAAGAAAGCCTGATCTCTGTGACTGACTGTGGCAGGCATGCTTTGTGCCAGATGGGCTGGTTTGAGTATTTTGGAAACTTTACATTTCCTGGGATTTTACACAGTACACAGTAGTCTCTAGAGTTTACACAGAATGGTGCGAAATACAAAAAGCACTTAGTGAGAGACAGCTGTGGGTGGAAACACCTTGTTGAGGGATCAGAGGAAAATGGACAGATTGGTTTAAACAGCCAAGAAAGATAGAGTAACTCATATTCACTCGACAGTTGTATCTCATCATGCACAAAACAACAGACCATGAGGTGGATGATCTACAAGAGCAGAAAACCACATTGTGACGTTTTAGTCTAGTAGTGAAGGTGTTGGACTACTGATCATAAGGTTATGAGTTCAAATCCTTGGTCTACCAGACTGGCACTGCTGGGCCCCTGTGTACGGCTCTTAGCTCTACAACTAATTGCTCAGTTGTATAAAATGAGTGTTGTAAATGAGTGTTGTAAACTTTTGCCAACCAAGAAACCAGAATCTGAACTGCACATGTAACTGTGATTCTGATTTTTGGTTTCATCTGACTGCTGAACACTCAGATCTCCAAGAGCATATAAAGCATGGACTAGATCTCATTGTTAAAAGCTATTGATAAAAAATTACAAAGTTTGTTATACTTTTGTTGACTGATGAGGTCCTTTGAAAGTACAACACTGTTGCTCTGGTTACTGGCTGAAAATAAATATTACATATATAAAATTACTTATAAATAAAAAAAATACATTTGAAGTAAATCATGAGAATTTGCTTAATGGCTATAAATTATAGTGTCCTTAAAGTTCAACACATCAATCTTTTATTAAAGTTGTGTGCAATTTTTCTGTAGTCCAATAAGTCCAAAGAAAATCTACAGAGAAATTTACAGAGGTTTTTGTAATGATGATTTCTTTGTACTTGCATGTGTGTATATATAAGTTAAATCGCAACAGCAGGAGTGTGGGTTTTACTGAATATCAACACAGCTGTAAATTAGCCGCAGGCACGAAGCTGCAGGGTGAGTTCTGTAGCTAATTACAGCTGTACTGTTATTCAGTATAACCACACACTTACTTTAATACAAAAGTTATATAAACAAGAATTTAAACAAGAGTCCATGGCATTTTGGATACAATATGGCTGAATGTGTGGGGTTTTTTTTGATCCACTATTACTACTGAATCATATCGATTGCCTTGTCTGCTGATGATGATTAATGACCAGTGAAATTAGTAGACAAGAACTAACTGTGGCATATTGATAAATGCCTTCATTCTAAAACTTATAACTATCTCAAAACCATAGATGTGTACTTGATTGCTTGCTTTCTAGTCATTACTATCAAAAAGATACAAAATCTTTATTCATTTTGTTTGTCTAAACCTCTTGATGTAGTCTGTATACAAATTTGCAATATTTTTTGTTTTTTTGTTTTGAAACCCTTAATTTAATTCATACAACCACCAGTGCTTTTATAGGATGTTATCATTGTGCCAAACTACTGGATTTTCCAGAATACTACATTTATCATGTCTTAGAGACAATTTATAAAATCAGTGTGTTATGTTTTTATCTGCTTGATGAAAAGAGGCTAAAATCAGAACTTTTTTTATTTTATTTTTTTTTTTAATTTATTTTGGTGTAAAGGACTAACTGCTTCTCAGTCACAGAATCGACTTTCACTTTACATTGTAGTCATAATTTGGTTCAAATGCAAATCTCTTTAAAGTCACATAATATCACACTTATTGGTCTGGATAGTGAGCCTGTGTTTCATCTGTTTTTTTTATGCTTTATGGTATTTAGCACATGTTTGGTTCACATGGTTAAAAAAAATTCTGGCAATATAGGGATCAATGTGTTTTTACTCAGTAGGAAGCTATTATTGGCATTATGAATCACTTGTGGTCTGGGCAGAATCTCAAAGGTTTTCCAAAGAGTCTGTGATCTGAACGCGCAGTGAGACATGTTTGGGAGACGTGTAGGATGTTGCTCTGGTGTAGAGCAGAGATCCAGTCTGGAGTGAAGACAAAAACTGTGCTGAAACACATGCCAGAATAAGCAGTCTGGTGAATGAATATATATATATATATATATATATATATATATATATATATATATATATATATATATATATATATATAGAGAGAGAGAGAGAGAGAGAGAGAGAGAGAGAGAGAGAGAGCGAGCGCGCATATTTACAGCACTTGGCAGACACCCTTATCCAGAGCAACTTACATTATCTCATTTTTATACAGCTGAGCAATTGAGGGTTAAGGGCCTTGCTCTCGGGCCCAACAGTGGCAGTTTCGTGGACATGGGATCACAACCTTCCTATTGGTAGCCCAACACCTTAACCACTAGGCTACCACAGGCCTATATATACAGTATATAGGCATAGATGTTAGAGATATACAGGTATAGTTAACTCTAAACTTAGAAACTATTTAGAAAATTATAACTAATTTATAGATTTTTTTTTATTAAATGTTTCTATACTTCTGAAAATCTGCTTTGAGACAATGTCCAACTGTCCTTGAACCTGGACAAATGACAATGAAAGATACATGGTGCATAGTGCAGGGTCTCAACAAGGCAACTCGTTTGTTATTCCATAAGGCCACATATAAAACCGGATGCAGGTTTAAAATTATTAGAGTATGGAATGCCAGTTTCCCTGGCAATGAGGGAGCTCATGAAAAGAAACCTTTCATGTTGTCTTTCATCTTCTCGTTTTTGTAACAAAATTTCCCCATAATTATGTTTAGACTGGTGAAATTTCATTTGAAGTGATGCAACAGATCATAGACCTCAGATGATAAATTGGCCTTGTTCTGTTCAACTGACCTTGTGTTGACTGTTGAAGTCCACTTGACCATTTCCTGACTTTCATCTGATTACAGGCACATAAACACCCTATCAGCCTAGAGCTGACGTACCTTGGGGGAAATCTTCAAAAGGCTGTGTAGATTGAAATAGGAAACAGTATACACAATCGCTTTTCAGTTTGTATGTGATGTATTTTATCAGCCAAATCATTTTGACTGAAACTATGCTCCATATAGAAGTGGAAACAAAACAGCTGGATCAGCTGGACAACAACTCACGTTCTCCTCTTGCTTGCATTTAGAGCTTGTGCAGAAATGATAGTAAACGTGCACCAGGCCTATCTGACATTTCCTGTTCACATTATTAATTTTATAACTCTCATAAGGTGTCATAAATAATAGACAGCAGGAGCTGGCCTTTAGAACTGTAGCGCCGCTGCTACGCCAGCCAAGAGCTGCTGAGCCTCCTCAGAGTTTCATCATCCCAGCAGGTTTAGAGTTTCTTTAAGGAAGCCCTAATCCATATACCAGAGGCAGAAACATGGTAACCTTTCACATGCACAATGTTTGTCCTTCTTCTCACTCTGCCCTCATTAGCTCTCTTTAGAACATCTGCAGAGAAGTGCTACACTGTAAGACAATCCTTCCAACAAACATAATTGCTTCCAGTTTATATCCATCATTACTGTGGAGTGAAGGAGAGGGTGAGTTGGAGCTAGAGATGACAGAAATGGGAACCTTCCATGCTCGGTCAATTAGAGAAATGAAGACCAGATTTTACAGTAACTCGATCTCTTAAAAACTATGAATAGAACATTGTTTAAGTTGTCCTGTTGAATTAACACTTTTTATGATTTATTAGGAAAACAGGCAAAATTTCATAGCACAGCATATGCCTTGGTAAGAGTTCAATACTGTACACATTACAAAATTTCACACACAACATTTTATAAATGTTAGCATATAAATGAGGTCTGCATGAAGGTTTGGAGGAGAGGATATTTTAAACGGTAACAAATATATAGGACTTTCATGGTGTACACGGACATCAGGATGGCTTTTGGACATCAACATCCATATACTGTATCACAGACTTCTGTATTCAGCTAAAATTACAATTATTTTTTAAGAGTGACTTTAAGGTAAGTTGACATATTCCAAATTAATAAAAACACCATTATTATGAAATTATTTATTTATCTAAGTATTATAGCTAGCAATAATAGGCCTAACATATCTAACATTACTTGCATGCAGTAGCTCTCAGACACAGAGGTTTTTATGTTCATTAGACAAACTTGAACTGCACGTTAAGATACTCAGTGTTCAGTTAACTAAAGAAAACCATTAATTAAAAAAACTTTAATTATCAGTGAAGACTTGTTGCAGGGTTCATAAATTTCCTGATATATAGATATAATTGGTATGAACTTGAACACATATATATATATATATATTAACACACACACACACACACACACACACATATGTGTGTGTGTATACAATATATACGATAGGGTTCCAGTGAAGTCAAGTTCTGTGGTAAGCATATCCTTCCTGTGTGAATTCATAAAATTGTGAGCATGGAAAGAAACAGATCAAATTGATTACTGTATCCACATAATCAACTTCTTAAATATTAACATTGTTAAATGTGGTTAGAGCAAACACAGATGTCCTTTTTTTTTATCTCTGGCACTTTGTGGACAGTATCTCATACAATGAGATAACGGGTCTTTGTTTAGCGGGCAAAGGCATGTAAAAGGGACAGAGTGTTGGCAGGGCATGTGTTGGGTCGTGTTTGGGTTTGTTACCATGGTAATGTTCCCCTGATGGTAGGAGGACTTTGGTGCTGTATGAGTGCACCGAAGACGGCAGTTGAAGGCAGACAGGAGTTGCTGGCTAACTCAAACTGATCAATTCTGCAACGGCTGAGAAAATAAAGACTCACTAAGGTTCGTCTATTGAGTCAGTGTTCTCGATGTGAGTGTGGGAACATTCCAGATTTGAGCATTTCATATGTAGGAGAAGTGAAGGAATGTTACCATATAAGGATATTTTATTAGAAATGCTGGTAGTTAATTGCACTGAAAGCTTAAATATCATTCAGTCATTTGGTTTCATTTGGTGCCGAGTGATTTATTATAGAGGAAATGATTGCTAAACAGTAGGACATTATTTTGAAATGTACACTGCTTTCTAAAAGCTCTTGAGAGCATAACAGTTTCTAAAGATTGAAGACCATAATGTAGTTTGTTGGCATTAATTTGTTGGGTAGATTTCAGGACATACAGTTTAAGTGGCAGCACTGGTGGCCTCCTGCTCTCTTCTGATGTGCAAAAGGATCATAAATATGTGAAAGTCATTGAACAGAAATGTGTGTAGTGAAAATGGTGACCGTTTGCATGGGAAAATGACACACTTCTCCATGTGAATGTTTACATCTCAATGTTTAATTACAAAAATTATTTTGTATAGTGCTTCAGAACTCCCAAATCTCATTCCATGGTTTTATGTATATTAAACTACATTACATTCTGCAAACTAAAACCTACTGGGTTTTATTTCTGACACTACATTAAGCCTGGGTTTGGACTAAAGTGAAAAAAACATTTTTGTCTAAATTCAGGCTTAATCCACATCTCAGGAATCACCACTCAGAGGTCCATGGCATGGTCACTTTTTTCTTTGGTTGAGCTATATATAGATAAAAAACACTTGAGGCATGGTGTCCTATTTTCCCGTGTTGGGTTGTAGAGGGAGGAAACCTATAAGGAAAAGCCAGAGGCAGTATAAACACCACATTATCAGTGGACATTGATAAGGTGTGCACTCAATCGAGTAACTGATAAGACCTATAGAATGTTTATTTTTATCTCCGGTTCTGTCTTGAGCTAAATAATTAATGAGAATTCACCTCTAAAAGTACTCACCTAAAGCCTGCACCCAAGTGTGTATTTACTTGAATGTGTGGCTCTCGGTGCCTCCACGTCCGAACCCTGAGAGAGAAAAATGGAGCCAGAGAGAATGAGAGAAACACTTCAATGTGAGCATGTTGGCAAATGGTTCAGTTTAGTGTGGAAACACTGAGAGTGAGGTTTTCTTCTATCAGAAACCATCAAACCCGTGAGCTTGATCTATATAACTACCAGTCCTACAAAGATAGATCTCTTTTAAAGTGCTGTTAAACATTTGGTGGGCGGTTATGTAAGAAGCAACCTACTTCTATATGTTGTGTGAATGATGAGACAGCACAAGATAACAGCTATAGATAAGAAGCCTTGAAAGATTAGCTCTCTGAGCTCAGTAAAATGGATTTTGTGCTTTTGGAAGGATACTGCATATCCTAAACATATCTAGGACATGTTTTTAGTTGATAATCAACCCTGATCAAATGACTAAGCAATAAGCCAAAGGTGTGGTAATGCGATGATGAATATTTACTCACCTTTGGGTCCGAAGAGTGCAGAGTAACATGGGTTGTTACAGTACGGCTTTCCTTCATGCTGAGAAAAAACCCCAACATAATTTAAGTAATTGATTACTAAATTAATTAATAATTTATAGCAAATAAATATGCTATATGGAAATGGCATAAAGTCCACATGTTTACAAAGATGAACTTTTAGTTCCAGACGTTGTTTTGACTGCAGTGTGACACCAAAATCAACAGTTCATAGAATCAAATCAGTATCAGGTTACTTTTATGTAAATATTTACTTGTGATGGGGATGTGATTCTTACCTCTGCATGGGAGCCTGCAGAGAGGGTTTTATTGCATTTCTCACACTTTAGACAGGGTCTGTGCCAGTCCTTACCCAGAGATGTCACTCTCTCGGCTGAAACACAGAGAGACAAGCTATTGTAATTCTATGACACAGGGTTAGGGTTACATTACAAGCTTTTCTTCATCCTAATACTACAAACACATCTCTATCTGAAAATTACTCCTTGAGACAATTCTTCTGTATGTAATCCAAGTGGAACAAAATCAGCTCTGCTCAATAATGTATTTACCCCTACTCAGTTGTCTCTAAGTTATGGTAAGGAAGACATTAAATCAATATATTTCTGTGCAAAAAAACAATCCCTGAGGAATTTGCAGGCCTTGTCTTGCAAAGGCCAATAAACTAGGTTTTATCTGTGGGCCAGTGCTTAAGAGACATGAAAGTAACTCCCATGATAATATCATAAAACAAGACAAGGACAGAAAGCCAGGCTTCTGACTTATTACTAGTGTTGATGTCTTCACATGCTTTTGTGCAAGAAAGTGTCTGCATTGCATCAAGGCCAAACCCCATACAGAAACTCCCATAAACATATATAAAATGTCTCATGCTTTGTACATATATAAAGTGAAGAGCACATAAAGCAGCCACTAAAATTAAATGCTAATGTAAAATTAAACATTACAAATGAAAAACAATATTGCCTGGATCAAATAAAGTTTGGAAAGGAAGGAGCGGGGTATTAAACTCCTGAACAAAAAAACCTTCTAATAAATAGCAAGAATAGTGAATTAGCTTAAAAATAACTTAAATGCTTTTTTAAAATATTTTTTTCTATATTTAAAAGAAACCATGACTGTTTGAGAGGCAATATCTAGTGTCCTTACAATGAGAATTTATGGTCACTCCCTAAAGTCCCTAATACCTTGTGCCAAGTGTAGAAAAAACTGAGCGTGTGTGTGCCTTGTATTATTTATTTATTTATTTTTTGCCAAGATGTCCTCATCAGTGTGATGGACTTTACAGATGATCTGTTCTGTACAGTATATCACATTCCTGGTTAGTCCCAGTGACACACACTACGGAGCAAGTGAGCTCATCCAAAGAATACATACACACACACACACACACACACACACACACACACACACACACACACACCTATGAAAAATAGTTTCTAACAAGAAAAGGCAACAGAGAATGACAGGAAAGGAAATGACAGAGTGAATGGAAATGGCTGTAGTTGCTGTAAAAAAAAAAAGACATTTCCTAAAATCACTGGTTTAAAGACATAACATTGTTCTGATCAGATCTGTCTGCTTTGTAGGAGTCTCACTTCTTTTTAATGTTCAATGAAAAGACTTCACTGAAAGGAAGTGCAAAAATAGTTTGAGGTTTAAAAACCTCTACACACTGCAACAGATTTTATTTAGCCCCATTAGACTAAATATTGCTCTACCATTCTCAAGTGATGTTTATTTTTGTCACAAATGCAGCATGAGAAATAGTGCAAATAATTCTATGGTGAATAGTGGTGAACTCCAGGCATTAGGGGACTGTTCTGCTTTCTCCTAAACCTCCTACTTCTGCTGTCGCTGTGGGGGGAAAGCAGTGGGCTTTTGAATTCCACCGAGGGAGGAATTTTATTATTCTTTCAGTCTCTGAAAGATGATAACATTAAGCTTCTACCAGTGAAGCCGAAATAGAAAGATCAGTTCCACCTGAACATTAGTGGTGTAATGAATGAGAAGGTTAACGGGTATTAACACAGCGTATGTTAGTTCATTTTACTGAATACAAACAAATGTTGAAATACATACTAGTTGAAAATGCATACACAATTTAACAGAAATCACCAGACTTGTAAACAGTGCACTTTGAAACTCATGGTTTGTATATACATACTCTAGCGTAATATACTACACAGGTTTATTGCTGATGATGTAAACGTTTTTCTTGCTTTAACCACTGACAAGTGTATAATGATATTGCTGAATGTCCTCCCTGCTAATTCATTCAAATCTTCATAAATAATCTGAGCTACAAACTATTGACAAACTACTGAGAAGCCAGAAAAAGCTACTTTTACTGTATATCTTGAAACAATAAGGGCTGAGACACTGCAACACTGACAAGAATGAATGTTACAGAGAGAAAGCTAGTGCTTTCTACCTGAGAAACGCTTCAAGGCTGTTGTACATGAAGCAGAGCACATCATATCCAGTCTAAATCCTCTATAATCCACTATGATATATGTGATAAATCTGCACAGTCTGGGAGCTCTGCAGGGATTTTACCGGCACTATATTAACTTTTATTTTAACTCTTTATCTTATACTATCTTATCTTTTATCTTCCAGACAACTTTTATATCACCTCTACCCAAATATTAAACAGAAGGATGAGGTCAGTGATTTTCAGCTTCTTAGAATACAACAAATAATTAAGAAATGCGTAAATAATAATAATAATAATAATAATAATAATAATAATAATAATAATAATAATAATAATAATAATGTGTGTTGACTTTCCACTGTCACTTTTTTCTCTCAAGAAATTCCCTCAAACACAAAATGAGCATAAATTCTAATAAAAGCCCAGCAAAATCTAGCAACATTCTTCCGGATATATTGTTAACTAAACAGGAAATAAGTTAGAATTTAGAGCGCGCTTCTCTGACACGCCTTTTCCTATTTTTTTTTTTAAAATTATATTCAGAATTATATAAGATTTGAAGGCATTAGTTTTATCAGTTAATTAGCTTGAAGGTTTTAATTTGATGTTTGCTTCCTCTTCTTACAAAATACGAAGTTTTTTGCAAAACGCATTTTCTTACCAAAGTACACTTCCTTGTTGCACTTGGGGCATTTAGGCATGTTGGCAGCAGCAGTAAAGTGTCCTCGCTAGAATAAAAGATCTCCGGGTGGAAAGTTTTTGCGCAGCAGCAGCGGTTATTTAATCCTCCACCTGCACTGACCTCAACTTCAGCTCCATCCGCGCTTTTATACAGGGCGAAGGGGAGGCTCTCTCTCTCTCTCTCTCTCTCTCTCTCCCTCTCTCTCTGTCTCTTTGTCTCTCTCTCTCTCTCTGTGTCTCTCTCTCCCTCTCTCTCTGTCTCTCTCTCTTTGTGTGTGTGTGTGTCTCTCTGTCTCTCTCTCTGTCTCTCTCTCTGTCTCTCTCTCTCTTTGTGTGTCTCTCTCTCTCTCTCTCTCTCTCTCTCTCTCTCTCTCTCTCTCTCTCTCTCTCTCTCTCTCTCTCTCTCTCTGTATGTGTGGGATGCCTTGGATGTTTACCAAAAACATAATTACCAAAAACAAACAATACATAAAGACGGTGCTCTCTTTGCACTACTGTATTGTAGGATAGCTTTTTGTAGTGGATTTAACATCTGTCTGTATTGTACTGTTTGTTTGCACTGTCTCGTCTTCACATATGTCATATTTATGTGATAAACTTCTGGTTTTGATCCTGACCACACTTCCCTATATGATGTCACATAAATTAAGTCACTTTTATCAAGAATTTCCATTGCAAGGGTTTTACAACATAAGTTTTGACTTTTACTAATCAAACCAGAAAATAATTGCTGCCCAGTTTAAGTATCCAGAACTATTGATTATTTACATCCATCCATCAATTCATCAGTCCTGAGAATCTCTGAGAATTGGCTACTATCTTATAACCACGATCTAATACTCAGAGAGAACCCTTATCTAATACTCAATATTTTAAAGCACCTCATTGTCACTATTTGGTTGAGAAACAGGTTACCAACCAAAATAGTTAGGACCTCTGAACATGACCTCTGTTTTCAGGAATAATTCCTAATGAAGGCTCAGATGATGCTTAACACACACTGTGCATGAAAGAAGATGAGCTGTAGACCTACGAGGTAGATGTTTCTAATGCCAATGCCACATACAGTGCCAGAGCAATATCATGTCTGAGTCAATAGTATATACAATAATTATTATAATAGTGTATAATGATGGCTAAATAATATGTGTTCAGCTGAGGTCCTATCTTGGTTCCATTCCACTGGTGGTAAGTACACAGCACATACACCAAATAAAATGCCAACAATGTATTTCTTTTTGAATATTCTTGCTTTATGTATGAAATATATACATATCCATCAGTAGCACTGTGAGGCACCACATTAACAAAGGACACAAGAATGAGAGAGCTATATTGAACATTCAAGATATATTCAAACTTTTTCAAATTGTATTGAGTCAGTAAGTAAAATTTATGCCCAATAAGCTATGAGGAGAACAGACGATCAGTAAACACTGTCTACACTGTGTGATGGTGTCTCTCCCTCAGCAGTTTGGTCTTCCCCTTTTCCCTTTGCTTTATGGATTTGTACAGACAATTACCCATTTGACCACAGAGTTAAAAATACATACTTTGCCCCGGTATGAATGCCAAACATTACAACACTACAAAGTTATTGTTACATGGGAATATTATTAGAAAAATCCTGAAATGGATTCGTTTTCAATAAGAGCACATAATCAGGAATTCTGAATTACAAAATATAAATAGTTTTATTATTACCCAATAATAACTATTTATTGAAGAGCAACACATGGTACATGGTACTTTTGTCCAGTTAATTTAATTACTTTAACATATAAGTTAAGTTTCCTTTATCACTTTGAACTGCTATAAACAGTTGTTCCCTCACCAACCGCTCCTTTTTCAGTACTGAAAAAGTGCTGAATTAACACTCGCCTCACAGAAACTTTTTCTGTGGTGTGTTTATGTTTGTTGAAGTCCCTGTGGAGTAACTGTTACTGTGATAACACATTACTGTATTGTAATACTAATGTAACAACTTCTGACGAATCAGATTCAAGAATCCAACAATAAGTATCCAATGAGAATTGGTTTAGTATCTAAGCTTAGATGTGGATATAACATTTTTACAAACCCGTCCTTGAGTCACTTTCACTGGCAAGGTTATGAATAGTTATATGTAATTGTTTAGCTGGTGGATGCTGTAGGTGCTCCCAGAAATGCTAAATATCCAGGCTAATTTTGTTTCACACTCTTTGTACTTTGTTTGTTTGGAATTTATTTGAAATTTGGGGTTTATTGACAAATGCTGCTCAATTGCTGCTCAGAGAACAGAGTTTAAGGGTTTTGTTAAACCAGGTCTTGTTCTGATTCCAGATTAACCTGTTCCAGGTAACATTTCACAATACATTTCATAATACTTAACATAACATAATCCCAAACTCCCAAACTTTCTTCAAAGAGATATGGGGTTTTTCTATAATAAGTATGTCTTCATTAAAACCTTGTAATGTATTTAGTGTTTTTGGAGTCTGCAGTGATATTGATCGAGCTTTATTCTTGTTCTGAATCGTGACAGCTCTGTTTATCTCTCAGTGTTACTGACAAACTCAGGGTAGTATTTTGAGATATTTTATTTTTTCTTTTCTATTTTTATTTTTCATGAAAAGACATTATCATTTCTGTAGTAGAAGAATAATGTACATCATGGATAATAACAGGTTCAAAAACAAATGCAATATGTAAGTTTCTGTAAAACAATATACAGTATCATATTTTCATATGTATTTTGGTTATGCAAAAGAGCAAAGACACTAAAACCAGTTTCGTTCTTTTCTGTACAGCTTTGCTTTGAACCTTGATGATTTGCGTGCACGTGGTCTTTTTGCATAAGGCCGAAAACCTCACATGGCCGCTCCTCATGGTTGGTGATGAGTTCCAGCAAAGATAACAAAGCCCCAGACCAAACCCATGTGTTGCTCAAATACACCATGTCAACCATTTTAATGCTCACAAAAACACACAAACACACACAAACACACACGCACACACACACACACACACACACACACACACACACACACACACACACACACACACACACACACACACACACACACACACACACGCACACACACACGCACGCACACACACACACACACACACACATAATTTAAACACACATTGGCATGTTGATTTTCGGAATATTATTTTTCGTTCCCATAATGAAAAAATATTTATAAACTCTGAACTTAAAAAGTTCAGCTTTATAATCTGCATAGTTGTATAATAACGCTTTGGTTCGTTCTTTAATTAACATAATTCACCAATAACAGAGGAAATCCTGATTCGCTCCAAGAATGACTTTCATGTTCCATGAATGATTATGGCTCTGAGTAGAGGTGAAATAAATCAGACTCAACTTCCTCGTGGCACCAGATCCATGTATAATGCCACCCAAGTCACGTATGACCTCACATCTCAACCTCATCATCCTCAAGGGTAAATCTCCCTGCTCTGTCATCACCAATTCAAGCCTGTTTTTTTTTCCTTCTTATTCTCCCTTCTAATTATGTTCCTTCACCATGTGTGTGCACCTTTACGTGCTTTATGAGCTGGGATATTTACCTAAAAGGATGTTTCCACTAAAATTTATTTCCTCTCACTCTTGAGAGTATGTCCAGGAAACCTGGCTGTGTAATGTTTTTTTTTCCCTTTCTCATATTCTCTTCTTTGTTCTTATTACCAAACTTACAGCCCCCTCTTAACCTCAGCAGGAGCGTCCTCATTCCTGAAGGTGTGCCAACCTACAGCAGAGCGTGTTCTGGCATGAAGGGTGCCAGGCAATAGTGGCACAGAGGTTAAGGCTTTGGGTTAGTAATCTGAAGGGTTGAGGGTTTAGATGCCCAAGCTGCCATGCCACTGTTCCACTGATATCTGATATCTGATATCTCCTTGTTGTCTAGAAACATTGTAGTCCTAATTTAACCACTTAAAGAACAAATATATTGCATATTTATCGTCCTATTCCAAAAGTAAAACACAAATTCTACCTAAACCTAGCCTCAAGTCTGTACAAATATTTCATAAGTGGAAATTAGTCATTCTTAAATTATTTCATTCAACTGAACAGTTAGAAACAGATAAACTGTCATTTATCCACCTTCAGTTCAGTGAAGATGATGTGTGTCAGGTCTTCAGGAAGACCAAGAGAAGAAAGGCTCCAGGCCCAGACAGTGTTTCACCAGCCTGTCTGAAAGCCTGTGCTGATCAGCTGGCCCCCATCTTCATGCGGATATTCAACACGTCACTGGAGCTGTGTGAAGTACCCTCATGCTTCAAAAGCTCCACCATCATCCCCGTCCCAAAGAAACCCAAAATCACCGGATTTAATGACCTGTGGCTCTAACATCTGTGGTCATGAAATCATTTGAAAGACTGGTCCTGGCTTATCTGAAGGACATCACGGGACCCTTACTGGACCCCCTGCAGTTTGCCTACAGAGCAAACAGGTCTGTGAATGATGCAGTCAATATGGGACTGCATTATGTTCTGCAGCATCTAGACAGACCAGGGACTTATGTGAGGATCTTGTTTGTGGACTTCAGCTCTGCCTTTAACACCATCATCCCATCACTCCTACAGCCCAAATTAACCCAGCTCTCCGTGCCCTCCTCTGTCTGTCAGTGGAGCACCAGCTTTCTGACAGACAGGCAGCAGCTAGTGCGACTGGGTAAACTCAAATCTAGCACCCGCACCGTCAGCACTGGTGCCCCCCAGGGCTGTGTTCTCTCCCCACTACTCTTCTCCCTGTACACGAATGACTGCACCTCTAATGACCCATCTGTCAAGCTCCTGAAGTTTGCAGACGACACCACACTGATCGGCCTCATCCAGGACGGTGACGAGTCTGCTTACAGACTGGAGGTTGAGCGGCTGGCTGTCTGGTGCAGCCTTAACAACCTGGAGCTGAACACGCTCAAGACAGTGGAGTTGATAATGGACTTCAGGAGAAACCCCCTGCTCTTCCCCCACTTACCATCATGGACAGTATTGTCACAGCAGTGGAGTCATTCAGATTCCTGGGAACCACAATCTCCCAGGACCTGAAGTGGGACATTCACATTGACTCCATTGTGAAAAAGGCCCAGCAGAGGTTGTACTTCCTTCGTCAGCTGAAGAAGTTCAACCTGCCACAGGATTTGCTGAAACAGTTTTACACTGCCATGATCGAATCCATCCTCTGCACCTCAGTAACTGTTTGGTTCAGCTCAGCCACCAAATTCGATCTCAGAAGACTACAGAGGGTAGTCCGGACTGCTGAGCGAATCATTGGCACAACTCTCCCCACTCTCCAAGACCTGTACTTCTCCAGAGTGAGCAAAAGAGCAACGAAAATCACTCTGGACCCCTCACATCCAGCACACTTCCTCTTTGAACTGTTGCCATCTGGTCGACGCTACAGAGCCCTGAGCTCCAGAACAACCAGACATAGGAACAGTTTCTTCCCTCAAGCAATCCACCTGATGAACAATTAACACCATGGAACACACAACACATAATATTTGCACTATGTATACCTCAATTGCACATTTCATACTTGCACTCTGTACATACATACATACATACATACATACATACATATTGTCTGTACTGTTTACTTCAACTGCACATTTCACAATTACACATGTGTACATACAAATTGTATATATTGTATACTTATTTCCATATGTATATTTCATATGTTTATTTAAACTGCACATTTCACACCTGTAAATGTGTACATACAATTTCTTCTATACTGCATATGACATCCTGTTACACTGTGGAGATTATGACACTAAAACAAATTCCTCGCATGTGTAAACATGCCTGGCAATAAAGCTGATTCTGATTCTGATTAAAGTTTGGCACTGAGTTTACATGCAGGAGCAGGTTATGGATCATACCTAGTGAGATCGAAAGACTACTAAAAGATAAATCCAAGATTAAAATGAGAAAATGATAGATTAATACAATAAGGACAATATTAATACAAGGGCTATGAATCCATAAACGACGTGAGCTTGGATAAAAACTTTAATATTTTTAAGCTAACAGACTTGAAATGAAAAAATGCTTATGTCTGGGAGTTCTAGGAAGAATTGATCTACTAACTGATTTATAGTATCGATTTACACTGGGGAGACCCTTCAATAAATGAAGATTTTCCTTTCAAAACACAAGTTACTTTAGAAGAAACCTTGATTATGGAAGTTACTGGTTTGTTTTGCTTGTACATTTTACATTTGTCTGTTGTGTGTTAACCGTGTTATAGTGTTAAGGTTAACTAGGGCTCACAGTATGAACGTGTATATGATGATAAATATTGCAGCAAGAATGTTAACGGGTTACAAAATCGTATCAAACAAAGTAAACGAAAATGAAAAGAAAGGTATTTTTTGTGGACTGAAAAAAACAGATGTTATAAAATGATAAAATTGAAATGACCTAGTACACACACACACACACACACACACACACACACACACACACACACACACACACACACACACACACACACACACAGAGACACACACACACACACACACACACACACACACACACACACACACACACACACACACACACACACACACACACACACACACACACACACACACACACACACACAGTAACTACGGGAGTTCACTTCATGTACTCATGGCTATGATGTGGTTATTCTGCCATTTTTGGTTGTTGAAGTTCTTTAACACTGACACCTGGCCTGTTCAGACATGACTTAGTAAGGCCATGGGTGAGCAGTAAGCATATCAAAGCATATAAAGAAGATATGTGTCTTTCTCTAAGCTAAGTTTGATACAGAGTCTCCCAGTCTGTCCTTCAGGGCCTGCAGTATGTTCGTTTTTTTTTGGTTTTGCTGTATTTTATTTCCAAATACAAATGGTCCATGAAACAATTTAGGAAATAAATGTCTGGAATGGCTAAAGTTTCAGAGGACATTCATGTCAGAACAGATCAGATCAAGATGTGGAATAAAATATTAAATTTAAAGCAATGAAGCAAGAGATTATATTTGAATGATATTACAGTTTACACTTAAATGGAGACACTTATTAATATAATATAATAATATATACACTTTTGTGTTTTCTTCAAGACATTTGGGTTTATGAATATGAATACGAGACTACAGCTTTCTTTTGATACTGAAATATAAATGTGTTAAACAGTTTAGAAAATGTCACAGTTGGTGCCAGTTGAGCAAAAGTATAGGAACAGATAGTCTTAAAGTATATTAAGTAAAAACACTTAATATTTGGTTACATATCTCTTGATCGCAAAACCTGCATAAATAACTCACAGAAATCACCAAATTATTGCATTGTTTTTTTTGTCATGCTTTTTTGAGTTTGCACTTGTTCAGGTTGTGTTGTTTGTGTCAGAAGGTTTGCTGATAGACTCGACCAGTCTAAAGCCTTCTACTTTATGACACAAAGTCAGTTGTTGTGCTGTCAGTGTGTTTCGGTTCATTGTCTTGCTGCATGATGAAGTTCCTCCTGATTAGTTTGGCTGCATTTCTCTGGAAATAATAAGACAGAACGCTTCTGTAGACATCAGAATTCATTCTGATTCATTCCTCAGCATCATGAGGTCCATCATCAGTAAAGATTAGTGAGTCTGTTCCAGAAGCAGACATGCAAACACAAGCCATGACTCTAAACAGAACTTTTACAGAACTTTTGTGGCTTATTTTTGTACCTCCAGATTCTTCACAACTCTCACACTGGTCATCAACTGCTGTTGTTTTTCTTGGCTGACCTGTCTGGTGTCTAGTTCTTTTTCTTTTTCAAGACATGGCCAATGCTTGTGTAATATCTCTGATTGATTTTTCTTCTTTTCTCAGCTTCTAAATGGCTTGCTTTTCTTCCAGAGACAGCTCTCTTGGCTGTGGGTTTATAATTTTTAACAGCAAATGCAGTCTTCACAGGTGAAAATCAGAACTGTAAATATTTTACACAATCAATCTAACAGGACACATGTCAGGAACAAGCACCTATCAGTCACAATATTTGTGTTGTCAAAAAAAATGTGATGGTCTAAGCACAACCAGATGTAAATAGCAGGAACTCTTTCATCTCATGTTATTTATTGATCTCAAACCATCATTCATTCATTTTCTACCACTTATCCGAACTTCTCGGGTCACAAGGAGCCTGTGCCTATCTCAGGCGTCATCGGGCATCAAGGCAGGATACTCCCTGGATGGAGTGCCAACCCATCACAGGGCACACACACACTCTCATTCACTCACACACTACGGACAATTTTCCAGAGATGCCAATCAACCTACTGTACCATGCATGTCTTTGGACAAGGGGAGGAAACCGGAGTACCCGGAGGAAACTCCCAAGGCACTGGGAGAACATGCAAACTCCACACACACAAGGCGGAGGCGGGAATCGAACCCCAACCCTGAAAGTGTGAGGCAAACGTGTTAAACACTAAGCCACCGTGCCCCCATCTCAAACCTTAATGTCTTTATTGTATCAGAAAAAAATTATATTTATAGATTTGCTGCAATAACAGCAAATATATAATTTTATAGATTTTTAAAATAAATAGATGAAGAATTGACCTTGTTGTTCCAATACTTTTGAGTGGACTGTGTACAATGTAATGCGTATGGGTTAATAATGCACATTTTCCTGCCATAATGAAAAATAGTGGGTCTTATGGAAGAAAAAGGAGCAGACCATAAGTGATGACCTGTTTGTGTTTCCACCTGGTAAGAGTGTAAATATCTACAAAAGTCATCCAAAAGTCAGGTTTTGGATATTTATTAAACCTCTTCTACTCATTTTCAGAATGACACAACATATGTTGCTTAACAGCCTGTTCTTGTGAAATTGTTCCACTTCCACGCCCCAATTCAAGCGTTTTTTTTTTTCTTTTTTTTTTTTGTGTCATATTTCTCTACGCAAAACTCCTGTTTAAATATATGTTTAATTGTGTTCCTTGGATCACTGATACAGTCTGTTACAATTAATTAGAGGCTTTATATTTTCATTCCTTGTTTTACATGAAAGTATTTTGTATATTTCAGGGAATTGTGGGAAGGATGGTGTTCATGTAAATGTTTCATGCAAAAGAGCATGTGTGGAGGACAGTGAAAACCTGCCAAATGTCATGCATGAAATCAGGCAAGCAGCCAAAAGTGGTGAAGAATCAGGTTTTGGCAAAAATCTGGCTTTTCTCTCTGTAACATACACACTTGTGGAAATGTTCTTATATATATATATATATATATATAATATAGTTTTGGCTATTATTCTGCAAAGACCACATTAGGCGAGGTAAAAACAATATGTCGGTCTAAATCTATGCCAGCTATAGTAAATGTCATGAGCGGATGAAGCTGTTAGATGTAATCAATACTTATTCATTAATATTTTATTGTTAATTGTCACTAAAGTGTTGGCTGTCCAGTAGATTAGATTACAAATGTAGATGTGGGCACCGTGTTTGCTTGGGATAGTCTCTGGATCATATAAATTTGGGTTAATAATATGATATCAGACCTATTAAGGAATCATACGAATTATTTGTGAGGTAAATACCCTACAAATGTCTATTGCTTAGTATCTACAAGGATGTCATAATTCTTAATATTAATGCTGTATGCTGTGAATAAACTCTAGTATAAAGACAGACAGTTTTTATGAACATATTTGTAATATATCGTGTTTAGATCTAAATTTTATTAGATCTTTTAAACTACATTTTTGGTCTTATTCAGTACAAGTGGAATAGAATATCTAAAATACAATGTTCTGCAATTTCACTTGTGGGGGAACCAGACATTTGGACTATAACTTTACTCCTGGTTCAGAATATAGACAAAAGAGAAGCGTATTTTAGTCCAGGAAAAACTCTTTTTTCAAAGATTTCAGAACAGAAACTGTCAAACTTTCACCATGTGAAGGGTTTTCCCAGGCTGCCACACATAGATCTGTGTACTTCTTGGCAGATAGTTAACTTTCCTCCCGAAAACATTAAATTAGCAAGCAGCAGAGTGTAAAGCATGTTTCCTGGCAACCAGTAATTATTTGCTTATGGTTGTTTCCGGTGCTATGGTAACAAGAAACGAGCAGGATGAAAACAGGAAGTGAAATGTTTGTCATGTGTTTTGAACTATGTATTTTGTTCCTCCCAGAGCTATGCTATGAAGGCAATGCAGATGTTAGATGTCTTTCTGTGCAGAACACTTTATAATGAAGTGGTGCAGTTTTATATTGCTTAATAGTTGAAAGCTATGTTCTTTTATTATATGTCAGGATTTCTGACACTTGTGTAGTGCTGACACTGTACTATAGACACATTTATGCTAATGAAAAGCTGATGAACTGAAAAGCTGAAGAGTGTCATTTGCTACTTGTAACTGTAAATGTTGGAACCGGTCCCAGTGAACAAATCTTGCACCTGCATATTACCTCATGCCTCTGGGTTACAATTGCAGGATTATCCTGTCATTCAAAACAGATATGTCTTTCAGTCAGTTTGTAATTTCACCCAGTAACAATCTTTGTGATCACGCCCACAACTGGGGTGTAAAGAAAAAACAATTCAAATCAATCAGTCTATGAATCTGTGATACAGCAGCACTGAGTTTCAAGCATAGATTAATTATGAATCAATATGGAATAGTTAAAAACTGACATTTATATCAGTGGACATGACATTTAAATCAATGTGTGTGTGTGGTGTGTGTATGTGTGTGTGTGTGTGTGTGTGTGTGTGTGTGTGTGTGTGTGTGTGTGTGTGTGTGTGTGTGTGTGTGTGTGTGTGTGTGTGTGTGTTTGTGCCAGAGAGGTGTCAGAATTAATACAGTACAGAGAATTAAGTTAGTACCGATTCCCAGACAGGGGGGCACGGTGGCTTAGTGGTTAGCATGTTCGCCTCACACCTCCAGGGTTGGGGTTTGATTCCCGCCTCCGCCTTGTGTGTGTGTAGTTTGCATGCTCTCCCCATGCATCAGGAGTTTTCTCCGGGTACTCCTGTTTCCTCCTCCGGTCCAAAGACATGCATGGTAGGTTGATTGGCATCTCTGGAAAATTGTCCGTAGTGTGTGAGTATGAGAGTGTGTGTGCCCTGTGATGGGTTGCCACTCCGTCCAGGTTGTATCCTGCCTTGATGCCCGATGACGCCTGAGATAGGCACAGGCTCCCCGTGACCCGAGGTAGTTCGGATAAGCAGTAGAAAATGAATGAATGAATTAATGATTCCCAGACAAAAAAGCCACTGAAGAAATGTGTTGAAATTGTTGTTATTTACAAAACTAGCTGACAATCCTTTTTTAAAATGAACTGAGGTGTATGATTTTGGATCTAGGACTGAATTGACTTCCATGTTGAACGTATGAACGTAAATGTATCAAATGCATGTATGAAGAATAATCTTATTAGTCTTAATAGTCTTATTCATTATGTTTACATGAATGAACTGCAAAAATGAGTGTTGACATTTAGAACACTAGTGTATTCTATTAAGTCATATTTGACAATTCACTGGCATAATTTATGTATTGATTCACCTTGAAGTATTTCATTTATATTGGTGTAGTTACAGCTGCATCTGTGCTCATCCACACATGCGAGCAATCCCATGTGTTGATAGAACATGTCATGTAAAGTTAAAGAAATCTCACAGTGATATAGCACAGTGAAGACAGAAGCTGGACAAACATGTGTAGGTTACAAGGTGAGCTGCTGATTCTCAATACACAGTAAAGTTCAATCTTTATAATGTCCAGTGTATCAGTACAACTTCAAAATGTAAGGCATTTTGAGGAATGATGAAAGAGATAATGTTTGTTTTTGGAAACAATTAAGGGAGGGGTTACCTGTTTTTTTAGGATTACATCACTGTACATAGATTCGCAGTGACATCAGTGAATAAAGAACACTTCTTATCAGTGCTGCACCAGTTTTCAGTTTTGACACGAAATATGCTATCAAAGTTTAGTCTGTAAATATTGACAAGCAGACACTTAGAACATGAAACCTTTTGTTTGAACCCACCCATTTTTCAAGTAAGAAAGAATTGAGGGGAAAATCGATCTATGCCCAATGATGGAGCCATTGCACAATCACCGGGCAGAGCCAATACAACAATTTGGAATGTTATCTTTGTTCATTCCACAATGGTGAAAGAAACTAACCAGGCAATGAACAGGTTGGCCGAGAACAACCACAGCAGCTGATGACAGAAACATTGTCAGAGTTAGTACAAAAACCCCCACAACAGTTAGTAACAACGTCAGTAACTTTCAAACGGCAGGGGTGAAGGTATCACAATCCACTACTTGCTTGAATGATACAATGATGTTAGACTGTGTGTGTGTGTGTGTGTGTGTGTGTGTGTGTGTGTGTGTGTGTGTGTGTGTGTGTGTGTGTGTGTGTGTGTGTGTGTGTGTGAGCTGATTCAGTCATAACTGGTGAAAGATGACATCAGACTTAATATACTAGGAGTTCAGGGTAGGGCCCTATTGCTCTTTGTTCAGTGTGTGAAGTCACTAGTGTCTTGCCTACTGGACATACAGCACCCTATTTTACAACCAATTTCACTCCAACTTTCCAGCCTTTCTCGACCAGTCTGGATATCTTCGTGTGCTGTGAGTCAGAAGGGAGTAGGTTTGGCATTTGATCATAGATCAGTCTTACTCTGATTTATATAACCCAAAAGGATAATAACTTTCACAGTGCAGTCCAGCATTAAGTTACCAATCCTCTGTCTCTTTTTTCCTCTACTGTAATAGAACTCAGAGCCTGATGCATTTTTCAGGCTGCACTATTATATATTTAGCTGGCTTGTTCTGCAATTGTAATCAGGCTGATCATATGTACGAGTCTGCTCTTAGAGCACATAAGTACTGCACTCAACCATTTATCTCCTCTAATTTGTGTCTCTTCTCGAAAGAACCATAGGCACAATTCAGATGCAGTCAGAACGTCCTAATACCCATGGACATTAGCACAATTAGCACATGTAGTCAACATGAATATAGGTTTCCTGATATTTTATTTTGGGAAGTAGGTTATGGTTTTAATGTGCTTGCAAAAATATTAATCCAATGAGGCTGCGATTGAATGTAATATTAGTATTTATGTCAATTTCACCCAAGTTCAAGGAGGACTGCTTTAATGTATTTTCAAAGGCTTTTGGCACTTTGGAAGTTATTTTATAATGGAGGTGGACCATTAACTGGTGTTAAGAAGAACAGACATGAAAAGACTGTGACAGAAATGAGCTGCAGCAACGGATCCCTGCTATACTGATTATACTGTGTGAACTGTTTCCTCTAGATCCCTGGCTAAGGATTCATTGGCCTGACATAATGTCCACTTTAAAAGAATGAGAGAACTTACTGTGCTCAAAAGAAATGCTCATGCTTGATCTGGATGCTAACTTTTTTCAGTTCTATTTTGAATGATTTGATCTGATTTGCTTTACCAGAGAGTATCATGATTGAATGTGGCTGTGGAAAATATGCTGCCAGTGAAATACTGTATGTGTGACAGCAGGAAAAAGACTAAAAGCTGGAGAAGCAATCATTCTCCTTTTATTGGAACAGATCCAGCATTGTGTAGCATCAGTGGTTTTCTTCAAAATGTTTGCAGGCTCAGGTTAAATATTGACATTTTATATTTGCTTTACTTTTCATTATATGAAAAATCACTACACACCAGTATCAGTATTTCTTACTTATGAAGGGATGATGAAAATATAGTTTATTATGCATTATATTACTTGTAACTTACAAGTTGTCATAGAATGTAAGATACATGCACTATGTGCTGTATATTATTGTATAAATTGTAATATATGTTAAGCACGTGTTGTTAAAGCTGCCATCATTGACCTATCATCAAATCTGAGCAATGGCCACTCCTTTGTGGTCTGCTGTTAATAAACGCTTTTGTTCTCATAAAATTTGCTCGTAAAATAAGCATTACCCAGGAAACGACTTGTAAATCTAATGATGGAATATGGAGGTATTGTGCAGTAATTGGAAACACACCTTACACACTTTACCAATAAAGCTGAACAAATATTTGAATGTCTGTGTCCTTATATCTCCTCAGTCTCTCTTATTAAGCCCCAGATTGACATTCCATCGTACACTAGGATTTACTTTCGAATTTTATGTGTTAACAACTCTCTGCATTGTGTGTTTTAGTTTCCTCTGCATGCAGAAATGTTTGTTTTATATTTAGCCTGCATGGTATCATTGCAACGTTAAAGGTGGAAACTATGATCATGAGCTTTGGGACTGAAAATGAGAGAAGTAGATCTGCTGAGAAAACGAGTGTGTGACTATATAGAACATATTCATTCATTCATTATTTATTTATTAATTTCAACATTTTATCCTAGTCAGGGGTGAAGAGAATCTGGAGCCTATCATTGGAACTCTGGACACAAGGCAGGAATGGATGGGATGTTAGGCATATTGTACACACATATTTGTACTTCTGGGCTAGTTAGATTAGCTAATTCACCCAGGATGTTAGAAGATGGGAAGTTGCAGTGCATCCATTTTAAAGAATAAATATTTCAGAGTTAGAAAAGAACACCAATGGATAACAATAGCACCTGATAATTTTGATCAGGTTATGTAACTTTATTATTTAAAACTTCTCTGCTACTACTGCAGCATTACAAATTATTTAATGTAATTATTTCTATGATGAAATATCATAAAGGACCCCAATTTTTGACTACAATTGTGCAGAAATAAAACTCTCGCCTAATATCTACTACTTTTATTAAACATGATGGCTGTAGGATGCTATGCACTGGAAGCCTCTGCAAGTTGGGTTGATTTTTTTTTTTAATGAACTAAATGTAAGCTAGGCACAGGCTCCCCGTGACCCGAGGTAGTTCGGATAAGCGGTAGAAAATGAATGAATGAATGAATGAATGAATGAATGTAAGCTATTTTGAGGCTTGTACAGTACTCCTGCTGTTCCCAAATAATCAAAGCCTAGGGTTTTGAAGTGGTATGTTTTCCTATAAAAAGAATTCACATAATTTAAGGAAAAAGCAATGAAAGTTGACATTTTCAAATTTGATCAACTTAAGTAGTAACATTTACAGTCTCTGATTACGGCACTGTTATGTGGTTTTTAACTAGCTGCCAAAGTACTCAGTAATCAGGTGGTAATCACATGGTAGCCTGACAACGGTTTCAATTGTCTATTTATTCAAAGTTTCATTTGTCTCTTTCAGCATCCATCTTAATAGGAAAGCAATTCTACTTTTTACATTCGGTTCCTCTGCCTTCTTCATAGGAGATCATTAATTTATGTGATTTTTTTCTCCTCAGCAGGAAATTACAGATTTAAAACGCCTGTTGTATGATACAAAATGTCAGCACACTTAAAATACTCTGGAATGCTGGACGTCTGAGAACGCCTCCCGTCTCCATGGCAACTACAGCCGTCAAACACAAACTCTGATTCGCTGTCCAGACAAGAAAAGGGCGGCTGAGGGAAAAGTTTTCCCAAGTGAGAGAATTGTAGCAAAGGGTGGGTTTATGTGGGAACGCTTTCAGACCGCTAAAGAATGCAGTGCTGTGAAATGGTAACGTGTCTGCAGATGTAGGACTCCAGGCATATTGTACACAACTCTGTTCTGGTCATTGCAGCCTGATATCTCTCTTCCCCTTGTACTTGATGTGCATTTTGATAGCATAAAAAATTCTAGAAAAACAAAAGTAAAGGAAATGTGCGGTGTGGAAGTTATGCAGTAAATCATCATGGAAATCACTACACTGTGGTTCTCATGGGTCTGAATTTGATTTAGTGTTGCTCCAGTTCTGCATTCGATAAACATTTTCTAAGTACAGGACAAGCATTTTGTTGCCATTCTTCCATTTACCTGAAGAAATATATATTGGAATGATATGGGTTATAGAATAATACACCATGGAACTACACACAACAATACAGCAGCACAGTACATGTGATTGCATAAAGTGAAAATACACACCAATGTTACAGAAGAAATACAATAGATATGTAGGACAGTGAACACTCATTACAACAGATGGAAGAAACCAAAAGCAACAGAATAATGGATAGAAGGACAAAGAAGCAAATAAATTATACACATCTGTAAAGCTGCTTTGTGGCTATTTGTAAAAAGCTGTATACAAATAAAATTAAATTGAACTGAATTGAATTTTGGTAGAAGAACCAAACATGGTGAGAAGTGTATCAGCAAGATACATATTGTTTCATAACTGCATAATAAAATTGTAATGCAGTTTATGGGTTAATGCTGTAATTTTAGCATACAGTAGTGATGGTCAGAGGGGTTTGTGAACTTTCTCGGGTGGCTACTTGGATGGGTCTCGCTTAGTCCTAGCTCAGTGGTGTCAGTAGTTATGTGTTCTTATGTCTGCTGTGTTCACTTTCTAGATCTACTGCATTTTTTTATTGACTAGTGGGCAAACATATATAGAGGACTGATAGATAGAGGTTTCTGGGTGTAGCTTTTATCATTCTGAGCAACTAAAATCTACAGGTCTAGAAGAAAAACAGCCTACATCCACAGCTACATGCTGATACCGTTTAGACACTTTGCTAGTTCCCCTAACCAAAACAACTGTGATCCCTCAGGGATGGAACTAATGAAGAGGATATCTGGTATGGGATGGCTGCCCAGATTAAATGCCGCAGTGGGAAGATTTTAAGTATACACATGGCAGGCAGGAGACTCAGAGACAAAAAAAAGCTATAAACCACAGAAAGCACCAGTTTTTACAGATACAGAGTATCTAGCAGAATTTCTGTTGTTATAAATGGCTTTAAAAATGTCTTCAATTGGTACACTACTCAGTCACCAGTGGGCGTTCCTACTACTGGTTGCCATAGTGATAACGTTTATAAGTGGTGCAATTAGCATTTCAGAATCAGTTTTCCTGAGAAGCAGTGTATGCTTGGATCACCTGTGCTCTATGGCCTTGTCTCCCATTGGTAGACATAAAGTCGCTCCATATTTGCATAAAGTTAAATTTTTCTCAACATTGTCTCGTTGCTGGACACGTCCATGTCTAGTCGTTAACCCTTGCTGTCACTCATGTTGCTGGAAGTTGCCAAAAAAAGGCTTTGTCATTGCGGGTCTCTGTATGCATGCATGAATGTAGCATAAGACTTTCCAGTGGCTTTAGAACTAGAACTAGAATTTTTTCTATGACTTCCTATAGCAATAAATGAATCATTCATTACTTCCTCACTGAAGTTTCAGATGATGTCCTTGCAATGAAAGGACACTGATCACTCTTTAGGGGCAACATGAATGATAAAAACAGAAATGTCCTTTCCTCAGCCCATGAGTGACTACATTAGGACCATCTTTAAAAGACAGATAACAATAAGAGCTTCTGTTTGGCTCAGCATAAGCATTCAAGGAATTGCGTGCCCTCTTATTTGATCTATGA
Source organism: Tachysurus fulvidraco (assembly GCF_022655615.1). NCBI lineage: Eukaryota > Metazoa > Chordata > Actinopteri > Siluriformes > Bagridae > Tachysurus > Tachysurus fulvidraco. The sequence continues at coordinate 10,382,036 of NC_062529.1, forward strand.
GTTGGACAGCAGGAAGTCAAGCCCAGATCTGTTTATCCCTGGCTATCAAGCCCAATCTGCTTACTTAAGCCCTGTCACTGGCATGCAGTAGGAGTGAGAGGATGTTGGTATTGCTGAGAGATAGTGTCTGGAAATTCTTAGCTCAGACAAGAGCAAAGAAACAGGCATCATTTGAATGTCTTCCAGCCTGCACTTACAACCAGGTCAATGAAAGCACTCGCTTATATTCTTACTGACTGAGAGCTTTGCAGAAACACTAGTTTTGGTTTAGTTTTATTGTTATTGTTTGCTTCAAATAATCATTCAGCTGTCACACAGGTATCAATACTGAGCAGCTGTATACTCTTAACATAAGACCAGCAGGAACATTTTGGAGTGAAAAGTTCAACTTAATAAAGTGTTATGTCTTTTCATAAAGTTTAGTAACAGGAAATAACAATGAATCATTTGACTAAACCAAGACCGAAGTAGCATAATTCAACATTTTAAGATGGATGGCCTTAAATCTCAGTGACCCATTTACAACAGAGTATCTGTATAAACTAATGTTCATAGTTAGAAAAATAAATAAATAAAATAACAAAAAACACATGAGACCATCTGTTAGTTGAATCAATGATTTCCACCCTGAAGGATGACATCTTAATTCTGGACCACGTCTGCACAAATGTTACTATAGCATGTGACTGAAAATACAGTACAGTAGATACAGTGTTCCAGTGGAGACATAAAAATCAATTTATTTGACTTTTAAATATTCTACATTTCATCAACAGGGCTTCTAAATGATGTCTTTAGCTACTCAGAGTCAATATTATCTGCCTCCTTTGTGTGAGGGTGTATAAGCACAGCTGCATCAGACGTTCTCCAAAATAAATCACACTTTATCTGGCCAAACCCTGTTGCTTTTGGCTGCTAGCATCAGAAAACTTTCATGGACCCTTGTGTGTGTTGCATGGACAGGACTGCATTGCATCTGTTATAAGAACAATACATCCCTAGTGGATAACTAAAACGCTCTGGAGTATGTATCCAGCCCACAGCATTACTTCCTAGGGTGTAGTTGGATGAGACAGAGAGTGCAGTGGAGTTACAGACAGACTTTTCAGTGCTCCTTAGCTGTAGGCCTGGGTACAAGATAGATATAGGATTCAAACCGTTTACTATAATGATGTGATATGACTTAATTGTTTTAGTATTATGAGATGTCATTAGACAACATTTATAGCATTGGTCCAATTCTTTATGCTACACTTGTGTGTGTTAGAGAACCGTGGCACAAACTAGCCCAGGATAGCATTAAGAATTTTATTTGCTAAAAAACGGATAGATGGATTTTGGATTTTTAAAAAGTCAGTATTGAGGAAACTGTCTGTTTGTACACTATGAAAGTATAACAATCTTCTTCTTCATCTTGGAACAAATCGTAGCAGTTTCTCCAGGGGTGTCAATAAGTCTAATGTAATCCAAAAAAATGCAAGCTAGAAGAAACCACAGTATGTCATCATACTGTCTTAATGAGTGCGCATTAGCATTTTACCATAGATTGCCTTCCTAATAAAATCGTTGGATTAAATCCAGCCACCCCATTGTATAAGCTCTGGCTGAACCATCGGTGATCACATTTTGAATCCTTTTTACCAGTACGCTGGGGTCCCATGATGCCAGGAGAAAGTAAATCAACTTATCTGACATTTTCCATCAGGATAAACAAATGAATTGTTGTATTCACTCACTCACTCATTTTCTACCGCTTTATCCGAACTACCTCGGGTCACGGGGAGCCTGTGCCTATCTCAGGCGTCATCGGGCATCAAGGCAGGATACACCCTGGATGTAGTGCCAACCCATCGCAGGGCACTTGTTGTATTCAATTCAATTCAATTCAATTCAAATTTATTTGTATAGCACTTTTTACAATTGACATTGTCTCAAAGCAGCTTTACAGAACATAAACACAGAACAAAAGGTTATTATAAGGAGTAATATAAAGATTAATAGAATACAAAATTCTAGATTAATATTAGATATATTTAAATGTGTATGTATTTATCCCCAATGACCAAGTCTGAGGTGACTCAGGCAGCAGTGGCAGGGAAAAACTCCCTTGAATGGAAGGAATAAACCTTGAGAGGAACCAGACTCAAAGGGAAACCTGATCCTCATATGGTTGACACTGGAGGGTGTGATTATAAATATAGAGTCTGACAAATGTTGTATTGATACAAAAGACCACATGGCATCTCTTCTTTGGTATCGCAGAGTCTAACTAGAGCTGGTAGATCTCTAGATGCCTCAGGATTCTCACAGAGTCTGCCTCATCTCAGTGGAGGTCCAAAATCCCTTCATCGCATGGAAGGCAATCAAAGCTAGTACAATTTCTGTATGTCTCAGTATGGGTAGAAAGAGAGAAGTATCGGGGAGGTATGGCTGCAAGTCTGATATAAAATGAGTCAGGACACTGTAGGACTTCAGTATGAGACATTTTTATACAGAAGCAAAGAAATGGGTTTGATATCTCCATATACTTTGAAGATATATACATTTGTATGAAAAAAAACCTAATCATTTTTATTTTTTGAAACTTTTCTATGAATGTATTGCACCTAGAAGGAGTGTAGTGTGACATGACAAGGAAATTTAATGGTGAACGTGGGCACCACAAAACAGGTGCAAATTCAAATTCTTTGGCCCGCTGGTAAAAACAGTTATGGGCAATATGTAGCATTGGCAGTTTTATATGCATACACAAACTTGAAGGTTGGTGCTGCTGTAGCTGTTATCACATTGTCCCAGGATGAGGTCAGGATGAAAATTGGCTCTTACACAGTGTGTGTACATGGCGTGCCAGTGAAAATCTGTTCCTCCTGTTCCCATGAAGCTAAGACATGTACAGTGTCATACCATTTGGTTTGTTCTTTGTTCTTATCCCACTTTTTTATCTGTTGTCGACAGGCTTTGCTCCAAACATCAAACACAGCACTGCAAAAGCTTTAACCTCGGCCCTGCAAAGTACTGTAATTAAAAAAAAAATGCTATTGACTTTGCATAACTAGACTTCAGTTAGCTTATTAGAATATAATAGTCAGATCAGCTGGATATTATTTGTGAGCTTGGTGTGACTGATGTGTTTTGTCACTGCAGGTCGTGTCTGATGAACTCGTGAAAAGTTATCTGTAAAATTTACTGCCAGGTCTGCCTTTGGCTAATAGCTGGGTGTGGTAGAGAAAAGGTCCAAGAATCAGCCTACTGTGATCATTATCCTGTGGTTAATAAAGCAGCTTACCCAATAAGGCATTTGGTGATAAATCATAAGTAGCACAGTAGAAAATACATAGTTTAACTCTTTTGGTATTCTTTGTCGTGTCATAATCCACAGTGGTGATTAATGGCTCATATGAGTGAAGACGCTGATCAAAGAACCTGAAATCCATGTGGTACAAGGCAGGAGACACCGTGAACAGGATGCCAACTCACAACAATCTCACACACTGCGGACAGTTTTAGAGATGATAATCAGCATATCTTGGGACTGGGTGAGAAAACCCAGAGCGCCCCATGGACACCCCTGAAGCAACTCCACACACAGACACACAGGATGGAGGCAGGAACCAAACCTCAGAGGTGCAGGGAAAACATGCTAACCTAATCAACCTACAAATTTTATAAAATGTTGAAATTAGACAATCATAGCAAGGAAAGGTTGTATACAAATTTATTAAGAACAGAAGCAATAAGTGGCAGCATTGTTCTGATTTCTCAACCAACTAAAAATACATCATACTATCAATAATGCACATTCGAGAAGAATGCATTGTCATTAAAGTTTAACTTAAAGCTTCCTATCAGCTAATTCTGACTGGCAATGTGTTTTCATGCAAGCAATTCTTCAAAGTTCAGACCACATTAATGGAATACAATGAACAAATTATTAATTTCCCTTGTCAGACATAAGCTAAAATGGTCAGCTACTAGTCTCAGCTACTTGATCATTAGAGATCCATCACAAAGCCACACAACACCCTTCAACCTCCTGGAGACAGGATTGGCTCCTCTAATAAAAATAAGATTTGACCCATTTATTTTACTGTATGAACACATCTTGGTTGAGTTAGAAATGCTGTGAGACCGCCAAAGTGTAAATCTGGCTTGTTGAATTTACTTTAGATTTATGGTAGACTTATTCATTGTTGATTTACGCACTGCAGAGCTGCACCTGGGCAAAGAGGTTCAAGAAAGTGCGACCAATCTGCCTGCATGCAAGGCATTAAACAAAACAAACAAACAAAAAAAAGATATAAAACACTTTTGATTTTTTTTTTTTTTTAACCTTCAGCTGGAAAACCATCATAGAGATAATGCTGTAAAATGCTGTGTGACCGACGTTGTTGTAGACAGTATTGTTCCATATTGCTGAAGGAACAGGGTACAATAGACAACAATAATGGGTTGAACAAATGCATAAGCTCTATGTATAAGAGTTTTTAAATAGACTACCATACTCTAACACAAATATAAGTGGATGGTTCAGACGAACAATATCTGTGTGTAACAAGAATGAAGATATCAGAAAATGCTGGGTTATGTTATGTGGTATCGAATTTCCCTACACGTCCATGTTGGCATTGCGGTCAGTCAGTGTGGCTAGAGGCTGGTTGTGATGGGGAATGTGGTGGAGAAGGTGTGCGTGAGTCTGTATGAGCTAATGTAGTGGATGTGTTTGTAGTGGTGTTGTGTGACTGTATTGCAGTGATGGTTTGAAGGCGCACACTCATGGCTGGGCCTCTGCATTCACCTCCTTGTCATAGATGTAGCTGCCAACACCACCTGTGTTCACTCCTGAAAGCAGCACAATGAAACAGTCCGGTCATATGACAAAGGATGATATTACACACACAAACATACACACACAAGCACACACGCGCGAGTGCACAAAACTGAACTAAAAGCAAGAACTGTGTTAAATTATAAACTGAAAAATTAGCTTAGACCATTTCTTAATAACTTGTATTTTACTCGAGTGCACATGCTTCCTCTTACAGTCCAGCTCTTGCAGTATATTTTTAGAATCTATATCAATGTACACTGAAGAGAATGATGAAGTGAAGAGCGCCATCTACAGGGTAAAAACAGATTGTACCTTTTGGTCCGAACAGGACAGCGTAGCACGGTTTGTGGCAGTAGGGCTGGCCTTCATGCTGACAAAATAAAACAAATACATCAAAATCTGGATAGTTCAGTAAACCCCTAACCAGGGGTTTCACAGTTACAGTCACAGTATAGTAAACTGGTCTAAAGTTCTTAGAATCTCATGGTTTTAATGGACTATTTAAAAACACAGTGAACACAAAATAAATAAAGGTTTATTACCAACAATATTATTCTTATCAATATTATTTATTACTATCCTTATTTGCAAGAACATGTTTTCTATCAAATAATTATACTCTCTAATTTTACTGTCAAGATTTTATCAGGGTGTTGTTAAAAGCTAAAAGCTAATTGTGCCAATGAGGAACGGTGGCATGTAGAAAAAATTAATTAGACGTCTAAAAACTGTGGCTGGGTGCAGTGTTGTTTTACCAAAAATGTAGTCAGCAATTCTTTGTTCCTCTTTATATTTGATAGATGCTGTGTACGTTAACATTGCGATATGCTAATGAGAGTGAAAGTAGTGTGTACAGTATACTGCAGTAGTGGATTACACAGGAAAAGGGTTTGCAGTGAGGACTATCAGATCATCCTGCTTCCACTGTTAAAAGGGAAATCACACAGTGATAAAACTATGAGTTTATCTGCTGAGTCTTTCTATTTTACTCCTCACCTCTGCATGACTGCCTGGAGCCAGCGTCTTGCTGCACCTCTCACAGCGCAGACACGGCCGATGCCAGTCCTTCCCAAGAGACGTCACCTTCTCGGCTGCCGCCACACAAAAAAATGATTACTTACTTACTTACTGAGTGTTAGATTCCATGTTAGCAATTAACGTCAGATTACGTGAGCAACCTACCAAAATAGACCCTCTTATTGCACCTAGGGCACATGTTTGCCTCCCCAGAAAAGGTGGTGATGCTTCCAGCTGAAATGAGAAAACCAAATGAGAATTCCATGTAGATACCCAAACACTTCCCTTTCAGTCTGTGCTGTGGATTTCACTGGAGACTGGGTAAGGATGAGAAGAGAGTTAAAAAAAAAGTGTTTGATTATGCCTCTGAAAAGCTGTTGAAAAAGTTGTTTGAAAAGCTGGGCTCAGAGGCCCAGACTGCCCCAGGTTTTATGATAACAGTCTAAGCAATTCTTTTTGTACCTTTAGAAGGAGGTCTGTTGGGTGCTGAGGCTCGTTTCTCGTCAGGTTTGGCTTCAGAGTCCACAGTAGCTGGGGCTGGGTCTTTGTTGACTGGTGCTTCATACACATAAGAGCCTGCACCGCCAATGTTGACGCCTGGATATCAAAAATTAAATCCACCCATGAAGACAAGTGCTTAAAAGAAACAGCATCATATAATAAAAAATCTTCAATCCAGTATTATTAATAATGCAGATTAATATGACATTAATAAAAGAACATCCATCCCCATTTTAACAAATAGCACCTAATACGTTTTGTCCAGCAGAGGGCCCTCAGTCACACAATACTGCAAAGAGAGCCATTTATATTTTGTCATGAAAAGCAACAACCGTAAACAGGTGGAATAACATTCGTTTGTTTCACTTCCGTTAACTTCAGCTTACATGCAGACAAGACAGCCAGGTGAAAGCACCGTCTATTCATTACTCAGAACTTACTCAGCACCTGTTATACTGAAAAAACCCACTGCTTACAGTTTGAAGTGGAAACTTAATAATCTGCAATTAGTTCAACTCCATTTATGACACAGTTGCGTGCATTTGGAAACCAAATGTACAGATACTTTCTGAACAGTTCAGTGCTACAACAGTTGAAGTAGCATAGAGTAAGTGATCATATTAAGCGTATCACTTCTGTATAGGCACATTAGTATAATAGGCATATCAGGTTACTGATACCACCCCAATTCACATGATACTGGGTGAAGTGGGTGTTTCCATCTACTGTTACACTAAGCTCTGGACACAAAGCGACAGCCATCTCAAAATATTGCACAATTACAGTTAATGATAGCAATAATGTAAAGCAGACTACAAATTGTGCTGAGAGAAAATATTTGCTTCAGCATCTGCCTACAATACAAGTAAGAAGATAAAACATCTTACAGCATTTTAATTGAATTTGAAGTGGTAAAAATATGAGGGTTGCTGATCTGATTGTGCAAAGCAAGTGTGGTGAACATAAATGTATTTCTGGAGCAGATTTTAAACCTTCACCTGTGAGAGAACGTCATTTCTCTGAGCAGTGAGACGTGTGTGTCACTTTGCATATGTAGTGCAATTCACGGCACCTTCAGCTAACTTTGAGCTTTAGCTGCTCTAAGCACTCACTGCTGCTTTAAACACTCAGGATTGCCTCCCTCTATTAAATCCACTGTTAGCATAAGTGGTTCAGTGCTAGCAACCAAAATAAACAAAGATAAATAAAATGTCCCATGATGCCCTTGATGGCTTAATACCAAGTAAGTTCTTCATTTCATGTTTTGTACTCAACAAGTGTTGTTTTGATGCAATGACTCTATGTTACTACCAGCATTAGTCATGAACTGATTTCTCACCTTTTGGCCCAAAGAGGGCAGCATAGCAGGGCTTGTGACAAAAGGGTTTCCCATCATGCTGAAAAAAAGAGGCAGAAGAATGTGAGCAAGGCATGAATTAAAACTCGGCATCTGTTTCCATCCTACTATGTTCCATCGGTATATCCTTCTGTTAGAAGTCTGAAGCTGTCTCAAGTCGTAAAGCTAATTGTCTGAGCTTTTGAGTGCATGTTTTCATTTACTATGGCATTAATGTTGCTAGATGCTCACTTTCCATACTAAGCACCTCCAGAACCAATTCACCTGAGATTTTTTTAAAAGCCAAAGAAATGCTTGCTGTCCTGCGATATTGGCTCCGCTATAACAAGCAAGTGTGTTCAGAATATGAATAATCTTTACTTCTGTGACTGGGATGAGGCTGGGATGTGTTTATTATGGAAACAACTACTGGCCAGCTGTGAGGATGTCAGGAGGAAATCATGAACAAGGCCACTGGCCCTGTTAGCAGATGTCTGCTGGGAAATTTTTTTTTTTGAAATGCTTACAGTCTCAACATAGCAGACAGATATACCACACATGGTCAAGACTGAGTTTCAATGGCAGATTCTTACTTATCAGGAATACCGAACTGGGTAATAAGCCTAAAACTATTTCCACTGAACACTGTACTGGTGCCATCACTGTGGCTCTTGTGTGATGGCTTGTTCTGCCTTCCGCTTGAGGCAGGGATTAATTTCATTCTATTTCAAGCCAGGCTGCTTTCTCTACTGGTACCAGTGAAATGAATTAGGAGGTCCCAGCCCACTCACTTCCCACAACCTAATACCAATGTCTTTGCCGTTGTTTTTCCATCAGGAACCCAACCCCACGCTTTCCAAGAGTGCAGCCTCATTAACAAGCCTTTCAAGAGGTAGATATATAAATGAACCATATCTTTTTGGATGCCAAAACACAAGAATATCTTGTAGATTGTTTGCAATTAATGACAATTTTCCAGATTTGTCATAGGCATTATCCAACTGGAACTGTGGTGCTTTTTATTCTGAATAGTACAAACGCACTGAGGAAAAGTACACTGCTTAAAAAAAATAAAGAGAATGCCTAATCGCCGCAGATTACACACCGAGTACACCAGGTGCTAATGCTGGAGGAGAAAAAATTTCAAGATGTCCTCAACACTCCGGTGAAAAAGACATCTTACAAACCTCTTTTCAATTAGCCCACAGTCTGGGGTTTATTATTTAACATTTTAAAGTCACTGTGTTCTGCTAAAGCTAGCCGCATCTCATTACAAGAGTCAGTGTTCCATCTGAGACTTTACTACACCACACTAGAAAGCAGAATAGATACCAGGCATAGTGTAAGTGAATAGTGTGTCGTATGTAACTTGGGACACAGGTAAAATTGAAATAAAAAAATGATACCTTAATTTCTTCACTTGTCTATTAGTTTTAGAATAGAAACTACTCGTGATTGGATTTCACTGATAACTGTTTTATTTGATATGTATTTTAAAGGCAGCAGTGTACTGTAGTTCAGTGGGGAGTTTTGCAAGCTCACAGCTCCAGGGTCCCTGGTTAAATCCTGAGCTTGGGTTTCTGTCTTTGTGGAGTTTTTCCCTATGATGTCCCTCACAAAATCATGCCCCTAGTCTGATTGGCTACTACACCAAGCTACCCTTAAATGTGAACATGGATCCACTGTGACTTACTATGAGATGAATAAATTCTGTTGATGCCTTACCAACAGCCAATAGCCATCCTCTGATGATGTCTGGAGGCTAAGGTATACAGCAGATGAAGGAAATTGGGAACAAGTATAGAGCTATAGAGCATCTTTAACCTATTAAGAAATATACAACATATAAAAGCTAAAACACTTTTAAATATAAATATATATTTATTCCTTTATTCATCTCCAGTATGAATGTTTGAGGTTTTTGGTTAGAGTCATATTAGATCCAGAGCGTACTGACACCAGGGGCAGTTTGGATTAGTTGGATTAGCTCATCAAACATTTGGGTTAAATTATGTTAGCTACCTTTCCAGGCTGTCATGGAAACATGGCACCCACTTTGGAGTACATACTTTGAGCTAGATAATTACTGGGCCCTTGCAAGGATTGAAGGTATAAATACTCTCACTGAGAGATTACTGATGCAGACCAGCATTCAGCTAGGGATGGCAGAGGCTCTGCTTTTATATTAAATGCAAATACCAGCTTCTGGAAGCATAAATAATAAAGGAGAATATGTTTTGGGTTCACAAAGCAATACTCATTGTAGAATGGAAAAAAAAAAAAAAAAAGCTTAGACATGACTCCTATAAAACATCACACACTCATTTCAAACTTTACTATCTGATCATGAGGTGCAAGATAATCAAATCAACAATGCCCAAAATATGAAACATTGGTAGACTGTCCTCATGGGATGGTTAAAAGGGTAACTAAAGTGCTGTATCTGGCAAAAGGCAAGGCCTCAAAATGACACCACAGAGGAATAAATATTAGTTAAGGTAGCGTTGTTTATTTAATGATTTAAAATTTACTGCCATTGCAACGTAGACCCTGATTTTAATGCTAAAGGAAAACTAACTAAAAAAGGAAAAGAGTCCAGCAACACACTCGCCTGACACTACACACACACACACTCTCTCTCACACACACACACACACACACATATATATACATATACACACACACACACATACTGTACACACACACACACGTCATGTTCCCAGTGCCCTAAAGCCCTTTACAAATAGACCACTCCTGCCCTAAGAAAATGAACATATGCTTTACACGTGATACACAGCACATCAGCTGTGATGCAATTAAAACAACACTAGACCGACTCATCATCTTAATCATATGCTATATCACACAGAATAGATGTCACTGATATAGATATCATACCTCAAAGCAATGGTATCACAGACCATTGCCTCATACTGTACACACTACCTGTAGAACAAACTAATAATGTCTCACCATGTTATCGCCTCGGTAGAACTATTATTCCGACCACTAAAGACATATTCACAAGTAACCTGCCTGATCTGTCTCAACTACTTACTATACCCTTAAACACAAACAACCTAGATGAAATGACTAACAGCATAGGCACTATCTTCACTAGCACATTAGACACTGTTGCCCCCATCCGATTAAAGGAGGTTAGAGTCAAAACACCTGCACCATGGTATGATGTTCATGTTCACACCCTCAAGAGAGCAACCCGTAAACTCGAGCAAAAGTGGAGAAAAACTAAATTAGAGATTTTTATAATTGCGTATAAGAACAGTATGTCCAGCTACAGACAAGCTCTAAAAGCTGCTAGGGCTCAGCACCTGAGCAAACTCATAGAAAATAACCAGAACAATCCCAGGTTTTTATTTAGCACAGTGGCTAGATTAACACAAATCCAATAACCTGAAAACACTATTCCATCACAGTTCAGTAGTGAAGACTTTGAGATTCTTCACTGATAAAATTGAAAGTATCAGGAACAAAATAGTTGATGTTGAACATATGAGAGCATCTTGTGACCCAGTCTCACCTAAAGCTCTACACTCACAACTACATGGCTTTACAAGTACAGGACAGCAATAAGGTTAAGGTATTTAAATATATCTAATATTAATCTTGAATTTTTGTTATATATTAATCTTTATATAATTCTTTATATTAACCTTTTGTTTTATGTTTATGTTCTGTAAAGCCGCTTTGAGACAATGTCAATTTTTAAACACGATATAAAAATAAATTTGAGTGTTATTTTAGGAATATGATCATTTACTGATATAACAATTTTATTACAGGTATGACCCTCGAGCTGTTAGCCTTTTGTTTTTGTAAATATGATAAATTGGCATTACCAATTCCAGAATTTTTAATTGTGCCACTAAAGTGTTAATTGTGCCACTATTATGTCACACCAACCTATTTTACCTAGTGAACTGTCCTCTAAACCCAGTATTTAATTCAGTTACAGTTAAAGTATCATTAACAGAAGACTATAACGATAACAGATACTCTTGAAAATATGATTCAGTCAGATGAGTAAACAATGTGCGTATTAAAGCAGAATGACAGGGAGATATATAATACATCGAAATGAAGCAGAAGTACTGACGTCTTCATAATTATATTTCTAGGCCTGAGATGAGCCGAGGAAGAAACTTAAAGAGGAACCAGATTATCCTGGGTGACATCTGATAAGGAAATTATAAATCATTACTTCTACAGAACAAGATTAAATGTTTTAAAGAGATGCTTATCATGAGTCTCTATCATTACAGGAGCAGTTCTCAGACAGAAGGCTATATAATATCCAGGTGAAATTAGCCAATATATATATATATATATATATATATATATATATATATATATATATATATATATATATATATATATATATATATATACGTATATATATATATATACGTATATATATATATACACACGTATATATATATATATATATATATACACACACACACACAGTATATATAACACTTAATCTCCAGGTACAGCACTGTAACTTTATATTGGGTGTGATTTTTTTTAAATATAATTTATAATGGGTCTTATATTCTGGAGTGAGTGAGTAAACAAGGTAGTTCTGACTGCTAGCCAGGGAAAATGGAGCTCTCATGGAGCTCTCAGTGTGATGTTGTACACTCTCACCTCAGCATGGCTTCCTGCTGTCAGGGTTTTGTTGCAGCGGTCACACTTCAGGCAAAACTTGTGCCAGTCTTTCCCCAGAGATGTCACCTTTTCAGCTAATGGAGAGAGAGAGAGAGAGAGAGAGAGAGAGAGAGAGAGAGAGAGAGAGAGAGAGAGAGAGAGAGGGGCAAGAAAGTAGATTAGATCGAGAACAGACAAGGAAAAAAAAAGAGGCGCAGACATTAATAAATCTTACTTGACCCATCATCAAGTCAAAGTGGTTTACTCTAATCATGACAATGAAGGTCTACCGGATACATTCAAGAATTGTATGATTTACATTGTGCTCTAGTGAGAAGATAAATCTTGAAACAGAGGTTCCTGTACTTTATCAAAAGCTTTTTTTGGCACTGCTGTCGAAAAAGTACTTAAAATAAGTACATTGCTGTAAGCAAAGCTGGTGATTTTGACACATTCTATGAGAATTGTCTATCCCAGGCTCCATCGAAACACAATGATGAATCATGAGTCAGAAAGTATTTAGTACTGGTCAGAAGAATGTAGATGAATATAGACATTTGGAGAAGTCACACAAACACCAGCCAGAAGTAAATATTGAAACTTCTACCCAGGAGCTTTGAAGTAACCAGACTTGTGCCACTGTGCCACCCAATAAGCTCTGTGTTTGGCTTATTTCTTCAGGGTTGATCTGGTTCAGAATATCTTAAAGCACTAGTGACAATTCTCCGATTTTGCATTCTTTTTTTTAATATAACAATTTTCATTACAAATGATATTACTGGCAACAACTTAAGTGAAATGTCAATTAAGGAATATCTGAAACCTTAGCATGAATTACAGAGTTGTGGTATTTTTATCACGTCTCCCTTTTTTTGCTTCTGATACAGTGTGCATACAGCTCGTATATCGACTCCGCTAATTTGTGTAAAGTTTTACAATCGAATTTAGGTACAAATCCAATCAGAGTGTCATCTGAATACATGATTCGTTAAGAGATTAGACATGAGGAAACATTTAAAACAAAGCAAAATCACACTGTTGCTAATATTTATATAAATAATGAACAGTCGAGACTTTTAACAGTTACTTTCTTTGTTTTTAAATATTTAGATTTGTGGTTGTGAATAAACAAACAAACAAAAATAATTTCTCATTAAAAAAAAAAAAGCCATTTTTTTCCACTCTGTCCCCAGACTTCTGAACTCCACTGAATCCTCACAATATATCTAAAGTGGAACTGCACCATTTATTATTAAAAAATGTGGAAAAAAAGGGGAAATTGCCTTGTTGTTGCAGCTGTAGCTTTATTTTTGCATCATGTGCATCAACACTTCTCCTGCTGATACACTGGAATACTAAAATTGAAGCTGCAGCTGAACAACCAGTTTGTCAACTTCTCACTCGGATTCTTTTGTAGCCAAATCTCTGCATTTCCTCTCGATCATTTTCCCTTCCTTCAGTAGTGTCCCAAGTGGCATAACCCCAGTCCTAAGAATACTCCTTCCAATTATAAATCTCCTCTTGTACACAATGTAGAAGTCCTGCTGGGGCAGCATTCATCCACAAGAGGAAACACCTCGTCTTATCAGACCCGGACACAAGCGACCAAAGAGGGCAAGCGGTTTCCTCCATCTTTCTACTCTTCCAAGGCTTTTCCGCCAGAAGAGGGAGCATTGTTTTAGGTCTGTCAGTCCTCGTACTCTCCCTTGGGAGCAGCAACAGGGATCATTTTCACTATGAAATAAAATTCATCACAGCACAATAAAAGTGCTGGACTCCAACAAGGTCATATAAAAGACCTGGTAATAATGTAGCTACGATATTGCTCATCCTCCATGAGTACAATGTTACACCTGTTCACCAGAGATTCAATGGCAGAATGCAAGTTCAACACAGCGTAAATTATTACTACTAAAACGAGAGACTAATCTGTTCAAACACAGATATTATGAGTCAACGTTCTGCAAATGTAATAGAGTGAGACATGAAGCAGTACCAGACCTAAGAAAAATAAGTAGAATAAAATAAAGCAGACGTACAGACTTGTGGTTAAACAATACAGCTGTTATTATGAGACACAGAAGGTTGTCTGAGTGCCTGTACAATGCAGTAATTACTGTTTCATCCAGCTAGTTAGCAGCTCACCACAGTCCAGCTCCTTAAACACATTTGAAACCGTGTGTAGCCAATTATTTCGGCATAAATCTATCATTTCAGTTACACACAGTCAGCCCTGTGGTCAATACCAATCATCATCATCCCAGATAATGATTTCTCCATCACTGGGGACCATTGTAGTTGTTAGACTTGCATTATGGAGTCATGTTTCCTGGAATGAAGGACACCAAAGCACAGGACAACAATGAAGCACTGCGTAAGATTATCCATGAGGGGACTTTAATCTAGTGTATAGAGTACAACATGCATACACTGCAGATAATAACACAACGATATAATATAATATAATATAATATAATATAATATAATATAATATAATATAATATAATGTCACAAGCATCATTTGCTAGCTGCAAACATCTATGTGCTGGATGTAGCACGTATTATGAAATTACATGAACAAGCATTAATTTGTTTTAATGCCCATCATATAAAATGGAAACATCTAAACTTGATATTATTATCCCATTAAAAAGGTTGTTAACTCTTTTTAACAATACTTTAAGTGCAAACAATTTAACCATTACACTGACTCAGATCATTTGACACTGCAACATTTTCACAGAATTAGCAACTACTTTAATTGTGTGTGGCCTGTGATAATCCAAGTAGGGGAGTTGTTTAAGTGGGTAATGGAGAGAGGGGAAATCGCAGGGCACTGGCAATTTACAGAGGCTCTTTACGGGGCTTGCTGAAAGGAGGGTTTTTTTGGTTGGCTAATTGCTTTCCCATGATTATCTTCAACAACCTACGCTAGAGAAACTGAAGAAAAACAAGAAGGAGGCTGGAAAAATATAATTCCTGATTGCTGGCTCTGCATTTAGGAATTGGGTAATGCATAATCACAGGCAAATAACAGCAGGGGCTCCAACAATATTTGCAAAGAAAGCTGAACTTCAAATATTATCTCTGACTTCTGTTCTGAATGCTTGCCATTTAACATTCCAGTTACAGGACTCTGATTACTGCATGATCTGCTCGCCTCATCTGTTAGGACATAGGACTATCCCTCCCCTACACTGAGGATGCTGACGCTACTGTTACAGCATAAATGACCTCTACAAAACCCATTCCAGCACCTCCTCTCCAATCTCTCATTATTAACAGCGTATTTGTTCTGAAATAACATTATCCGCTTGAACAGCTGTGCCTCGTCTGATCTATGAACGCATGGCCTTAACCTTATTTAAGAGAGGAGACATTCTACTATTGTCTGGAAACAAATCATAAATTTTTCAGGCAAGTGGGAGCTTTGGAGTTACACTTCGAGTTAATTTCGGAACTCAGGCGTTACATGGAGCTAGCGATGGGTGTGGCAGGAAATCTCTGGTGTGCAGATGTGTCTGACTTTCTCAGACTGATGCAAGGGCTCTTCAAACCAGGCTACATAAGGCCAGTGTTGTGCCAGAAAGGTGAGGTTTCCTTACTCATTATAACAGGCCCTTGTGGAAGCATTACTTATGAAGGGCACGATTACTGAAATGTGGAATCACCAGGTTGAGTAAACCAGACACAAACACATACAGACACATGCACACATACATATACAGTATACACATACATATACGCATATGTTTGTGTGTGTATGTGGTACTATGTAGCCAAGTATAAATTGCTGAATTACAGTTACACTCTTTATACAGTACTGTGTTATGATAATCTTGTTTTTCTGTTGTTACTGGATGCTTGAATTTCGTCTGAGATCAAAATTGTATGTACTGTATAAATGTCTATCTATGTATCTCTCCCTCTCTCTCTCTCACAGACACACACATACACATATATATCTATTCTGTCGGTCTGTCTGTCTAACTAAGTAATGAGGCAGATGTGTGAGGGTTAGTGGCTTGACTTATTGTGGAATACATATAAAGCCTTCCTTCCTTCCCTCCTTAGCTACATTAAATATTAAAGTACGCTTAAAATAAATATTTAAAATAAGCTCAAAGATGACATGTTAAAGAGGGTTCTACAATGCAGTTGCAGACCTACACAAAATAAGATTGACAATGGGAAATGTGCCTTTTTGGCCTTTTATTATGCTTACACCATCTGTAGGACAGAAGCAAGAAAAGAAAAAAACAACTGAGTAATAAAATGTAGGCTTTAAACATTAAAATGCTTCCTTAAAGACATCGGTTCACCACTTGCATTTTAAACAGGACACACAATGTGTAAAAGCTCATTTGAAAATACTTGTTGATGTTTGGGACAGAAGATTTTACATCCAGAGCCTACATGGTAAAATCTAACACCCAGTTTACAACACCACAGTTCATTTCAATTCCTTTTATTAAACGGAAAGTCTAAATAGTGCATAGAACACTTCCTTTCTTGTTTTCCTGGTGCCGGGCTGTAAAAAAGATGAGATAATTAAAAAGTCCCGACTTTTCTACACATTATAAGGAACGGAAAATCTTACATTCACAAGACACACTGTAATATTATAGTATAACGTTACTTTAGACGGCCAGTGGTGTTTTTAATGAAGTGGGTCGCACTCAAGCAGATTAGAAGGTAGATATATAAATGACATGGGAACCTTAAAGAAATTCCTACATCAGACTTTCAGAGCAGCGCTTAGACAGGATGGAGTGGGACACACCCGAGAGTCCACAGTTGCCATGATTTCAGCTGGGCGCTAATAATAGTACACTGTTTAATTGATCAGGCCCACCACCCTATGACGTAGACAAAACCAAACGTGTCTACCAAGAGGTTTAGGAAAATCTAGTGCACCCACATCCTGAACCATAAAGTCAAATAAATGATGTGATTACATACAGCCGATCCTGAAAAAAGCAAATTGGAAATCAGGCACTAACAAAACAACACAACCCAGTGTAAAGTCAAGTGTCACTGCTATGACTTCTAGACCAATTACGCAAATAACAGAACCAAACAGTCTCTTGAGGGAAACTGCTGGATTATACGAGACTAAAGGATGAATGGATGCAGGGCTGTGATTGCTCTTATATAAACCCTGATTCCATTCAACCAATTGATTTTGTTACATAATAGCATGACTGACAGGACAGGTTATTTTTCCATTCCATGCAGTATGAAGAAGGATAGTGATCGGTATTCTACACACAGATACTGTACCATTAGATCCGGTATTAAATACAGATCAATTAAAAGGTTCCTTATAATAAGACAGACGGAACAGGAAGGAAGTGCAACAGAGTACAATGATAATGGATCAATCATTTGGGTGTGAAAAAAAAAATGCACAGGGCAAATACTGACCTGCACTTTCATTACAGTAAAAAAAAAAATCTATAATTTAAAAGTCTGAACAAAATCAGAGGGAAAAATTATCATTCAAATTCTCCAGTAAAACAGTAGCAATATTAAACAAATGGCTGTCTGAGGGTGTGTTCAAGTTCCTGCTACTTTAGGGGCCAACATTAGTAAATCAATCAATCAATCAATCAATCAATCAATCAATCAAATAAATAAATAAATAAATAAAGATTATTTATAAGACGGGGTGTGAGTGGTCCTTACGTTAACACAACCGCACTTAATAAAGATGTTAAGGTTCAGAGCTGTACATCAGGTGTCAGTTCTGCATGCATTGTGGTCTTTGTGTAAAGTGAACGCACCATCAGCTAAAAGCAGAAAGTATTAAGCTAAAGTGCTAAAGGTGATTTACACTAGTGAGTGTAGACAGCGATATTGACCTCCTGTTTACATGACTGGTGTTTATTAAAACCCTGTACAACCTGTTTTAATTTAGCTTTTAAAGCCACACAAAGCGGGATGTTAAGATGAAGCCATTTTATATTTTATACACAACAATTTCACCCAGAATTCATATTTCATCTCTGTGTAAAGACTCAAAAATGTCATCTGATTTAAAAAACAAGGCAAATTGAATTGAATAAACTTACCAAAATACACCGTCTTTTCGCATTTTGGACACTTTGACGCCATGTTTATTGTCTGGTTTGAATTCAGGAAAAAAAAATGTATGGTGTTTAGCCGAAATTTACAGCTTCCCTCAGTAGCGCCAGAAGCGTTCACTGGAGCATCCCGCTTGAGAAAGGCTCTATATTTGCATAGCCCCGCCCATCAGGCGTGCCTGGTTGAAGGTCCCGACGCTCATTGGTTCGACAACCTGTCAATCTCAGTGTGGTTGCCTGGCTGGGACATCCACACAGCGTGCCTATGAGGGGTCCATGTCTCTCTCTTTTTCCATCCTTGAGCTGGTGTGCAACAAAAGCTCCTTTCACTGCTCATGAATAGAGATTCTTCAGGACACGCCAGACCGTTAGCAATGTGAAATCTTTCTGAATGACATTGGCACGTCCTAGTCATGCTTAGAACACTTTTCCTTTTTGTTTTCATTGAGCCAGTTATAAATCTGGACCATTTAATTTTTGCCCTAGTCAAACATAACCATCTTTTTAACCAATTAATTCTTTTTCCTTTATAATTCATCAAAAGAAATAGTTTTCCATTGTGTGACGCTCTTAACGCTGCTAGTCTCACAGACCCACATGCTGTCTGATGACACTGAGCAGATCCCAGCATCATTCTGTTAGATAAATATAAGATGCTCTTTTTCTCAGCTATCTCGGACCGTGAGACCGGTTAAGTCACTGTTTTAAAAAAGCTTACCACTACAGGAAAATCTACACATCTGCATTGACTGTTCAACTGTCTACAGATAAGCCTCTGTGGTGTTTTATTCTCACAGTGCCTGGGGAATCTGAGTCAGTAAGCTTGCTGTTACTGCAGCTTTGTGTGGCTTGGTAACCTGGACATTTGCTGCATAAGCATCGTAGGCCGGAATTTGCCCTTAGGCAGGCAATACACGCAGATTTGTGACACGAATAAATAGATAATTTTATGAAGAAACATTAATCCTGGGTATAATATTTAGTCCGAATGCTGATTACATTGCAGTGTATGTACTTAAGTTGTTAAGTTGTATGTAAGGTTTTATTTTCTTTGAAATGTGTATAGCATGCTTCATGGATGTATCTTTTCGTTTGTGTTCTAATACACAGGTATAAGAGCCAAACAGGTGCTGAATGCTCCCTGTCCTAACTGATTACATGCTTCTCTTCCTGGGACACCAGCCCACAGCAAGTGAAACTTTATGCTAGTTTGGGATTTCCAGCGCTGCCCTCTTTGCAGGCTCCACCTAAATCCACACTACATAGCATTACTCAGTAAGAGGGACATATTATAATTCATGTGGTATTTGGAACATCTGAATCTTTAATGTATATGTGCATGTTTTCACAAGGGTACTCAAAATAGCAAAAGGGATTTTTGGGCTGTGGTTTTTGTTTGCATGTGCCTCTTTTAAAAAAGATGTTAAAATGATGGGGATGTTAAAAGGAAGGGGTTTGCAATTTTAGTTTTGAATACTTCACAAAAAAAAGGAAAAATGGAAGAGGATTTTGGTGCTTATTTAAAAAAAAATATGTGAGAAAATTTATGAAAAAAAACAAACAAAACAAAAGTAGAAGAACTGTTATCAGACATTTGAGAGCACATTAGACACCAACTGTCTGGGAGTGGAGCAGCAGTGTCTGTGTAGACTGATAAAAGCCTGCACAGATCAGATTAGCAGCTTTAGTTTAAAAATTTCATTATTTTAGAAAGAGACAGAGAAAGACACAGTGAGAGAGAGAGAGAGAGAGAGAGAGAGAGAGAGAGAGAGAGAGAGAGAGAGACAGACAGACAGACAGACAGACAGAGAGAGAGAGAGAGAGAGAGAAAGAGACAGAGACAGAGACAGAGACAGGAGACAGACAGACAGAGAGAGACAAGTCCTAGTTTTCATGTTGTTTTTGAAACCTATTCATGGGATTGTAATGCTCTCTTAAAGAGTAAAGCTCTCTTCTCCTCCCCCAGACTGAACACATGGCCCTGTCACAGCTTCTGCTCAGCAGAAATGGCGACTCTCTCAGCACACATCCTTCCTCGGGGAGCTGCCCTCTCCTCTATAACCTCATGCTCTTGCTTGAGTAATCTGGGCCACTATATTTAGCCTGGGTATTTACAAATCTGTCCTAGCATTGTCAAGTGAATGTTTGTCTAAGCACACAAGGAGAAACTAATGCTTTTCCAAAGGCTAGTCAGAAGGGTGGGGCAGCCATGAGGTCAGATAGTTACTGTATGGGCAGCTTGGTGTTTCTGTTCAAAAATACCAGTGGTTCAAAATTCCAAGGTATTACCTACTAGTCAGATGAAGGAATCCTTCAGCTAGCATGGGTTGATGTGTGTAGTCCACATCAAAATTATTGTTCAGATAAATAAGCAATAATTAATATTTAAAATAAATAACACAATGCAATCACAGCACAATCTTTTACACCGAGTACACTGAACATTAAAAAATACTGACAGGTGAAGTGAATAACATTGATTGTCTTGTTACAGTGGCACCTGTTAAGGAATGGGATATATTAGTGAAATCACTAATTGTGAAAAGTCAGTTCTTAAATTTGATGTGTTGTAAGTATAAAACGTGTGCAAGCATAAGGAACTGATCGACATTTACCAGAGCCAAATTGTGATAAAGAACTTTGAGCATCTCCAAAACAATAGTTAGTGGCTACCAAATATGTTCCAAGGAAGGACAGCCAGTGAACCATTGACTGTGTCATAGGCACCAAAGTCATACTGATGCGTGTTGAGAACAGCCTTAAAGTCTTTTTTGTCATATATACATTACAGCAGAGTGAAATTCTTTGTTCACATATCTCAAAATTTAGAGGTTGTAGCCAGAGCACAGGTCTCTCGGGTCAGATCTGTTTTGGACCTACACAATAATGCTGATCAGTGAAGGCTTAAACATAACATATTGAAACTTATATTGTGATACTATGTGATATGCATTCATTAAAATACATTAGTGAAAAAAATATTGCATATATATTCTTCTGGTTTTGAATTATTTGCACACCCTCAATTAATACTAGTCAAGTGTCCTGTGGAATAACAGCACTGGACCTCTTCCTGAAACGTCTAGCAAGTCTGGAGACTTGGATCTTGGACACTTCTCCATGCATAACAGGTGTCTTTAAAATTGTTAAGTTTGCTGTTGTTATATTGTTACGTTTCTACATGTAATTTGACAAAGTTACTTTTCTTTGTGTTTTGTGTCATTTTGATTGTGTTTGCTTTTATCATCTGGCTGAATGCGCTATTGTCGAGTCATAACCTCCTTGGCAGAGGCATCCAGATACTGAATCTAATATCCTGGTTGCAGAATACTCAAGATCTATGATCTTCATAAAAGTCTTTAGACTATGTACCTGTTCCAGCTGTATCTCTACCAATTGTTCTGCTATTCAGAAAAAAATATTTCTGGTAAAGGAAATTTTAATTTAGTTTCTCCAGATGTTTACCTTGTATAAATCCTTGGGTGTAATAATGTGTTAAAAGGCACCCACCAGGAGATGGGTATATGTCAGAACATTTTGTAACAATAAACACATGATCACATGTGCATGATACAAGTCCTGAAGTCATCATGGCTATCATAAGTCATCATCTGACTGAGATGTCATTGTACTGTGTATTACTTTTAATAAATAAATTGCTTAATAAACTCACAATTTTGAAACTCTGTCTTCTCACTTACATCTAATGGGTTTTACTGCAATAGAATTTTGCTGTCAGTTTCCCAAAAATAATGGCGTATTCATTACATTATTGATTAAACATGATCTGAGTATTGATTACATTCTGGACAGTTAGTCACTTAAGAAACTACTACGTATTATACCTATATAATTTTGTTAAACACATTTGATTAGGTCAGGAGTTTGCAAACAGTGTGTGTTTTGAATTTAATTACATATATTGTATGCATTTATGTGTTCACATGGGGACTGTAATGGTAAGAGAAGTGATTCCAAGGGCCATAACTACACAAAGCACAAGGGGATCTAGGGAACGGAAACGTTCCCTACTGAATGAAAATGTCCAGGGCTGGGAGCCCAGTGGATTAGCCAGTCAGAGGCCCTAGAATTCCTCCTGGCATTCTTCTAGCAGTGGTTACTTAAACTCGGGGCCAGCTCAAAGGGTTAGCAAATGTTGTAGTTGTCCATGGCCTCAGACTGGTTTTGCATCACAAATTTGTTTCTGGCATGTTTCAATGGCAGAAGGCAGCAATTATAAAAATGAATTGTACTGTTGATTAAAATGAGTTGATATCAATGATAACACGCTGGCTGCTTTGCTGGAAATAAAACTGGGAGAAATACAGTGTTGGCGGAAACATCTTGGGTCTGCTGTCATAGTCTTGCCCTGTACCCACTGTTTACTCCGAGTGAAAGAACTGCGTTGATGGGGTGGTAATGATGTTTGTTACATGATTTTATTTATGCACACACACGACACACAAGCCACATTTCCTCAACCAAGGCCCCACAACAAAAAGACCAACCCCGGACCCAAACACCACTTCAGAGGCATTGCCTGCCAGTGCAGCTGGGTGAGGGAAATCCCTGAGTGTTGCATAAAGTTTATCCATAAATCCTGGATGAAATTACATTCATACACACTTTGTTCTGGGTATATCAGTTGGACAGAAGAACATGCAACATTATGTGGGTCTGGAGCCACTAATCCTGGCTGTACCTCCATCTGTTCAACTACAGTAGCTGCTATCCTTCTTTGCACTTCTTGATTTCTTTGTTTCTCTGCCAACAGCAGAATGGACAACACAGGCCATGAGGGGGCAGCTGTCCTCTTTTTTTACAGCCATGCTCCCTCCTTGGATTCCTGGCACTATCCCTCATGCTGGAGGAGGAGAAGAGAGGAATTTCCCAGCAGGGCATGGCAGGGCAGATGGACACTGAGCGTGTGCTTGATCAGAGCAGCTGAGAGTATGAACTTCCAAGTACACCAATACTCATAAAAATAATAACCACCCACATGGTGATCATCAACAAAATGCGAGCAAATTTATCAATCATCTATGATAATTTGCTCCTGACATTTGACTCTTGTCCTTGGATGTTTATAGAATACTTTACAAGATATTAACCCCTGTGTTATGTTCACTCTTTGGACTCTTCGGGTCAAAACGACCTGTAACGTTAGGGTTTTAAAAGCACTACAGAAATAAAAAGACAAACAAATAAAAGTGCTTTACTATTTTGCTTTACATATTGTCTTTATATAAAACCCCAAGGAATATAGATAACATGAGTGATTAATGTTTGCAAATACTAGATCACATTTAACAATAAAATTGTCATCCGTTTTTGTGATAATGTTATATTTTGTGTAACAAAATATATTATAATAAACCTTGGTGGCATAAATCTAGAAAAAAACCTAAAATGGATCAATGGTTTCATTATTGTATATTTTGAATATTCATAATACAATTGATGAACAACAATAAAAGCATGAGAAACAAAATATTACTGCAGTCAAACATTTGCAAATTTTCAAATGCGGATAATACATATGCAAAACACTAGTAAAAATATAAATTTGTGAATTTGACCTGAACAGGACACAATGAGTGTAAATTACATTTATATATATATATATATTTTTTTTTTTACAAAACTTGGGAGTATTCTGAATGATATATTAATTATTATAAAATTATTTCTGGCAAGCCTTACTGTCAAATTGTTTTAGAACAGACACACCAAGATATAGAAAAAGTTTTTACTTCATCTTTGTCATCGCTGCTGAGATTAAACTTCAAAGATGTGTCAAGAAATGTGGGTGAACAATCAGTGATGAAGGATTCTGAGCTGAACAAAGAATATAAATTATTCATGGAAGAATTCATTCACGCATCTAAGGGTCAGGTTACGATAATGAACCTTAGCATTGATGGTGACTGTGTCATGACATGAAGCTTTTGTTGTCATTTCAGCCAGATACAACTGGTACAGTAAAATGAAAGCATTGTTCATCCAGGACCATGTTGCTGCATAAAACACAAAACTACAAGAAACGCCACAGAATTACATTTACATTTACAGCATTTAGAAGACACCCTTATCCAGAGTGACTTACAACTGAGCAATTGAGGGTTAAGGGCCTTGCTCAGGGGCCCAGCAGTGGCAGCTTGGTCCTGGGGTACGAACCCATGACCTTCCGATCAGTAGTCCAACACTACGAATTAAATACACTACACAGTACTACATAAAGTGCATGTAGTGCAGCACCATCAAGTACACAGGTTTCACTGACAGAATCTTTTTGATAAATGTATTTGTAGTGTAGAATTGAGTTGATGAACTGAATTGAACTGTAGAATTGAGTTGAGGCACATGCTGAGACCGTTGAGTGTCAAAATGAGAGACCGAGATGAAATGCTATCCACCAGTGGTGGGAGTAAGTCACACATGTGCAAGCCACAAGTAAGTCTCAAGTCATGAGTGTCAAGTCAAAGTCAAGTCGAGACTTTTTTTAGTATTTGTCAAGCAAATCTCAAGTCTCAAATTTGCGACTTAAGTCTGACTCGTGTCAAGTCGAGTCCCCCATCTCTGAATCATTTAACTCAAGTCAGAGTCAAGTCTCAAGTCATGAATGCCAAGTCAAAGTCAAGTCGAGTCTTTTTTCAATTTTTGTCAAGCAAGTCTCAAATTTGCCACTTAAGTCTGACTCGAGTCAAGTCATATGACTCGAATCCCCCATCTCTGCTGTCCACACACACGCCCTTTGTGTATTACAATTCATAAATTTCTCCCTCCTGATTACTTTAAGCCAGCGGTGTCCAATGTTATCCACAAAGGGCTGGTGTGGGTGCAGGTTTTCATTCCAACCAAGCAGAAGCCACACCTGATTCCACCTGTTTTATCAGTTGTTCTTGGCTTTTAGTAGACTCTGGGGTGGCTTCTGCTTGGTTGGAATGAAAACCTGCACCCACACCACCCCTTTCCAGATAAGATTGGACACTGCTGCTCTAAGCCATGACTTTCTCTGGTCTTCGTTCAAGCTATGACACAAAAGGACACAGCAAAAGCTTTTAATCTTCAACTCAACCATGGTTATTGTTGTAGCGGAAGTAATGTTACCCTGTGAAGGCTAGTCCTGGCTGCAAAAACTCTGACGTGTGGAAAGGAATGCATTTTGTGCTGTCTCCTTGCCAAAAACCCCCAAAAGGCTTAGACCATCATCTTAACAGAACACACGATCTGTATGTAAAGAGTCCAGGTTATGTGTACTCCTTAAAAAGGAACGGAAATGGTTCATGATGAAAGAAGCACAATGAAACCATTATTTCATTGCTGTTTTCTCCTGTCAAAAGGCAAAACAGTACTGATTTGTGTTGGCAGTGCAAGCGGTATTATATAGATTGGGAGTTTTCATTATTATGCTCTTGTTGGATGAGGTCCAATGTTTCTAAAGTTTCTTATCTGTGTTTGGTCAATGCTTAGCACTCAAAGTGATTGGATCCAGCCTTTCAGTATCCTTGCTGAGGTAAAGAAACCTCCTGGGGACTGGTCCAGTTCCTGGTCCTGAAGTTCTCCTTGATTTCATTTACACTTGATCCACCTCATAATGAGCTCGTTAGTTGGCTCTGGTGAATCAGTTGAAGGAAATACTCTAAACTCTGCAGAGCAACCAGTCCCTGAGATTAGATCCAAGAAACCATACAATAAGGAACATATTAGAACAAAGGCTGGTCAGAGACTATAAATGAGTTAACAGCGCCCTCTGATGGTGATTCATACAAGTTACATCTAACAGGATAATAATTTGCTCTGACTATTCTTCTACTAACACTTCTACAACGTGCCAAACCATCATTAAACAGATGTAACATATATGCTGGTTGATTGTGTAACCTGGGGTTATTAGACACGTGCTGTTTTCACAAACACGTGTTGTTTAACTGCGTTGTGAGCCAATGCTGCCATCTAGTGACGTGTAAAAAAACTAAACACATTATTTATACCTTTGTTCATGCAGGTTTTACACCATTTACCACTTATTTGATGCATCTGTTACATTATTATTGTTGTTGTTGTTGTCCTTTGTTTTTTTATATATCTCTTTAGAATATCTTTTCTAATTCAAAGTAAGCTTGCATTGATATTCTCTCATCTTTAGCTGCTATGCCTATGCTGTATTAATGATGCAAATTTCCCCAATTGTGGGACGAAAATTTTTTCTTATGTTATCGTATTACACCATATCATAATTAGAAATCTAGAATCTCAGGTGAGTGTAACAAACTGTAATCACTTCACATGATTGTGAACAATAGGCTGTATGAATCTATAGTATGGGCTAGAAAGAATCAGCACAGTCTCTACTTTATTATATTTTGTATATTTTTATGACCATTACTGGTGCTATTGGACACAGACAAGTAAAATAAATAAATAAATAAATAAATAAAGCCAGTGAGGGTATATAACTGCTGGTATATTTATGTCAGCCAGCCCTGATACTATTTTATTATAATGTGAGGAATTTCTAATAATACATTTAGAATAAATATTATAAAATACAAACTTGCACAGTTTTATCTTAGAGATAACTTTTTAGGCCATAAATCAGACTTTATGGCTACATCTCTCTTTTTGGGTTCATTATGAATAATCACAGATGCTGGTGTTTGATCATAAAGTTTGTCAATTCGTCGATTTGTCAGATCACTCCAGGGGAGGAGATTTTACAGTTAGGACATTCAGCTTTCACCAGCATGAATTAATGAAAATCAATGTTACTACATGCCCAAGCATAAATTCTTGTGTGTGGTGTGTGTTTGTGTGTGTGTGGTGTGTGTGTGTATGGTGTGTGTGTGTGTGTGTGTGTGTGTGTGTGTGTGTGTGTGTGTGTGTGTGTGTGTGTGTGTGTGTGTGTGTGCGCGCCTGAATCTCATCTCTACATATCCAGCAAACTGTTTTACAATGTTACACATAGGAAAGAAGGAAAGGAACATGGATATAAAGTTGTGTAACCTCCTACACTCTGATGTGTAAGTACACCTGTTTACAATGCCTTTTAAAGCAGAACTCAGTGGAGTGTGTGGTTTTGCTATTTACTGCCTGTAAATGAAAGATTCCCATTAACAAGAACTGTGCAAGAACTTAAGGCTAGATATAGTGCATGTTCTCCTAACTGACTGAGGGTACTAGACAGATTATGAGATCAAGCTCAGGTTTGGATATATTAACAACCAAAATTATGACAAAATAAAGAAGATAGAAGACACACACACACACACACACACACACACACACACACACACACACACACACACACACACACACACACACACACACAGACATGCAGACAAAGATCAGCAGTATGGAACTGGTAGTTTGGTAGGTCAAAGTCTCATTGGTTGAGGCCTGTCACATGACTGCAGATTACAGATGGAGGCAGAGCTGCATTTGTTGGGGTTTCATATGGTGTGGATCAGACATGCACACCACAGCATTCCTCTCAGTCTATGCTAATGATAACCACCCAACATGCTCTTCTGTTCCAAAACCAGCACCGCCAAGGGACCCACCAACCTTAAAATACACAACACTTATGTTGAATTATTTGTGATGTTTTTTGTGATTTATTTATTTGTGTGTGTGTGTGTGTTTGCGTTGATTATGAATATAATGGTTGGTGTTGGACTTTTGTTATTCCAGTGAGAAGTTAGACGTTTTCTACCATGCTAACATCACTGGGGAGCATTCATAGATTTTAGTAGAATAAAACAGATGATTTCAACCATAAAAATATAGGAAATAGTGTTTAGGTTATTGTGTAAGCTCTTAAAATTGAAAAAGCAATTCAGTTTCATCTCATTGCTATTATTTTCAAAATAATGTTGAATGCTATACAGATGAGGATGTGAGAGAGATGGACAGACTGAATGATAAAGAGATGCTGCACGGCTCTCTTTAGTTACTGACAAATATGCCAATTAAATAAGTTTAAACTAAAAAAAGCCAACATTAAATAAATTTCATTAACACAAACATTTGCACCCACCGAGGTTCCTGTGCTAACTGTGAAGAGCTGGTTAATGAAAATCATTTGACTCGTGATTAAACATATTTGAAAGTATTAATGAATGCATGTATTTATTTTCTATTTAATCCCACTGTAAACAAACTGTAGTGTGTCTTGTTAGTGCATCCTGAACCGATGAAAAAGAAGTAACAGCAGATAAGTCACTAAGTGTGAACTAAAGAATCTAATAACACAGTGTTCCCCAGCTCTATAAATGATATATACTAAACTTCTTTTAGTAATAATTGTGAAAAAATATCTCCACAAAACTCACTGATTACAATCAGCCATCATTCACTGAATCCAGACCCGGTGTGCCCTGTACCTAAAACTTATGTTTTTTGTCAGTTGTAATGAGAGCTGTTGGTCTCATGGTAATACACAACTAAGTGTTTCCTGCTGTCACCCCAATCTTCGCTCAGCTTTGCTTATTTACATGCTGACTCACTCTCTTCAGAAAAGCTCTGGAACTTATGCCACCCACAACGGCAATTTCTGAAATGCAGTGATTCAAATTTTCCTTCCGTCAAAGGAAGGCGAGTTTTGGTGCTAATGTAGGGAAGCTGGGGCGTTCCACAAATTCTGGGTCTTGTGCAAATACAGACTTTGGGGTCCCTTAAATACAAATGTTATAGTCTTGGGTATTAACTTGCACTATTTCACTATAGTGTACTCCTGTGGTACAGTATTCTTATTTGAAAATTTGTGAAATTGATAGTGGTATGTATCATTCTGAGAGCTACAACATAAGGACACAACTCCCCCCATTGTTTTTTTGTTTTGTTTTGTTTTACAATCACAAACCTTAGCACAGTCTGAAAGACCTTTCATTTAATAGAATAACAGACAGAAAGAAACACTGCAGTTACCAGCATTGATACTACGGTTGATGACGACCAATTGATGAAGATGGTGAGAGTAGTTAGTCCATATCATCGTGTGTTGCTGACAGATTTGCTGACATACTATGGGGGACAAAGTGAGGAGTAAATAAATGGGTGCAGTTGTTTTACTTCAAGGATTTGATCTTGAGGCTCCAAGTCCCTGGTTTGAGAAGCTTGTCTTACGGTCTGTGTACAGTTTTCCCTGTGCTTGCAAGGATTTTCTCTGGGTTCTCTGGTTTCCTCCCAACTTTCAAAAATGGTGGATTGATGACTCTTTTATGCATAAATGCGTGTGCGTCACTCATGTCCCATCCTGACTGTATTTCTGCCCCATGTCCTGTGTATAAGATTCAGGCTCTTTTTCTGATCAGGATAATTATGTTACTGAATGAATGGCTGTTAAACACCTTACTTGCTCTAGATTTGAGGCCCCCTAATGGCTTGAGGGTGTCATTGGTGGCCTAGATTTTAGATAAAAATGAAACTTTATTCATTCTTCTTTTTTTTTTGTGAATATTTTTCTTTTGCTTGTGTTTGGGGTTATTGTGAACTCAAATGTTATGTTATTTTTCGTCTAGTAAAACTCTGAAGCAACGCAGCAGAATTTCATTCTTTTAAATTTTTAAAGTTTCTTTTTTTAACGGATTCACTTCCGGTTTCACCGACCGGCGCCTCGTTCCAATTGCACGCGCCGTTCCAACAGACGCCTTTAATTAACCCCGCTCGCGCGAGAAGAGATTAAAAAAATAAGTGTACTGTCTCTTTAAGATCGCTGACTGGTCCGCTTCGTATTGATCCAGCCACCATTTTCCAGCGCGCTGAGCGGCGGCAGTGGCAGCGACGGCGGCGGCAGCACACAGCCCTTACCTGGAGACACCAGGAGCAGGGGGCAGTCATGGCAGCCAATATGTACCGGGTTGGAGGTAGAGAGCACGTTTTGTATCGTTAAAGTCGTTTACGTTTATCCTTTAAGACCGAAGCTAGCAGCTTTGCTCTGTCCTTCCTCTTTATTTTCTAAAAAAGCTTAAGTGGCGTGTGCTGTGCGTGTGACTGGAGGATGAGGATGATGATGGTGACTGTGTGAGGAGGAAGAGGAAGGAGTCTAGTTTCGGGACCACATGAATTTCTTAACCCCCCCCCCCTCCCTTTCTTTCTTTTTTCTTTCCTTTTAATGCAATTTTTATAATTTAAAGAAAACTTTAATCGACCCTGCTGGTTTTTTAGCATGTTTAATTTAGACTTTGTTTGTCTTATTGTTGAGACACTACGGTTGGATTTTGACGGTTAAAACGGTTAAAACCCTGTTTGAAAGTTTTCCACACTGCTGTAGTTGGTGTTAACGGAAACACTGCCTTTGCTCTGGCTTTGACTTTGACTTTCTAGCTGAAGACTGACTGACTTAAAGGTCTGAACGACACATAATTCATTAAGATGACTTGTGAAGTGATACTTTTCAATCAGCTGAAGTGCCGAGAGTCAGATAGTGTACACACACACACACACACACACACGATACAGAATGTATTCATGACCATCTATCCCTCAGAGCTTCGTTAAGAAATAGAAATTTGAGAAACCACGTTTTATCTTAGCTAAATTAGCCTGCTGTTGTTAGTGTGTCACATCTGGCACCTTTTCATCCTGTTCACAGGCTATTTATGATCTTAAAGCCCCTTAAAAACGTTTAATGCTGCAATGAAGACGTTTTTAATCAAACCCAGATGATCTCCTTACTTTGCTTCACCAAATAATTGTGTCCTCCCTGATTAGGATGATGCTGGTTATTGCGTCTGTATGATCTCTTCATTAGAGCAGTAGAAGTGGTGACTCAGAGGAGAAGGTTCTGGACAGCTAACAGAAAGGTTGCGAGTTTGAATCGCAGTATCGTGAAGATGGCCACGTTGGGTCTTTGAGGAACCTTCATCTGTTCGGCTGAGGATGAACTCGTCTTGGAGGAAAGTGTCTGCTAAACGAGTAAATGTGAAATAGAAATGGCAATAAGAGAGTAGCTTGATCACTTTGCCTCTCAGAGACCCCTACCCTGGCACTTTGCACCCTGCTGATGATGAAGGGTTTTGTAATGAGCAGATAGATGTGGTGTTAAATCAGGTGTGACGAAGCACAGACTTCGCTCAAATTGGACTCTCTCACATGTTAAGATGAAAACGTATTTCAGACTGGTTTCATTTACCAGCCTGTTTTTATGTGCTGTGGGATTTTTTTTAACGATATTTACAACCTTGAGTGACAACTGAAATTCAGAATAATGTGAAAAAACGGCATTCAGATTCAATTGTATGTAGATAATTCAGTGTGTAAAGCCTCCACGATCGTCCCCTGATTTTGAGTGTACATATTGGGGCAGATATTTTCATAAGACTACTGGATCAGACTATATGGGGGTTTACTACTGATGCATTTTATGATCCAGTTTTTCTGTTTTGGATATGAGCTCTGCATCAGCTCATACAGACCCGATATTGATGTCCTCTTAGTTATCAAACCGACTCTCTGCAAGTTTCTGTTGCTAAGGTATGTCAACCCAGCAATGTGTGGTTGACTTTAAGCTTTAAGACATTTAATGTCCTTTGTGTCGTATTAGTCAAAAACACAGTTTAGCGTAATACATCAATAAACAGAAAATATCTCAAAGTTCATTATCTGTTATTTCAGCACAGAGTATGTCAGGGTGATATCAGCCTGAAACTGCTGCTCATTATCATATTCATTATGGAGGATGTGATTTTTGGCAAATGGGACACAGATTTTAAATGTGGACATTGGACGCAAGTTGTAATGAGCAGATAGATGTGGTGTTCAATCAGGTATGATGGAGTGCAAGTGTGAAGCCTTGCAGATGGAAAAATGGAAATGTACAATTACCTACCCTTAATAAGCTTCTTTTGCAGGACTTAATAAGTCACACCCAACTTATTAGTATTACTATTATTTATAAAAAGTTTCACATCTTGTATATCAGTCATTTTATATATTTTTTCCACTATGTAATATCCTGACTTTGAACATCTGAATGGTACGAGTGATATTTTCCTGAAATGGTTTTGGAGATGATTTTTTTTTTTTTTTGTAAATTGTAAATTTTCTGCTACAATCCCACTTTTTCCATTTTTCTATGTTCCCAATATCAGCACTTTGAATCTCAGCTTTGACCTGATATTGAGGTACTTTTAGTAACTAAGCCGACTCTCCGGAAGTTTCTGGATCTGTTCCCAGGTTATGCAAAACAGGCACAATGGTGTCGTGTGTACATCTCACTTTCATGGTGTAAAATATCAGTGGGCAGATTAGAAAATATCTCTACTAATATTCCTGTCCACAGCAATGCTCACAATCACGTTAATGGTGGAGGAAGCGTTCTGGACCAGTGGGACACGGGCTGTTAGTGTGAATTCAGGATATGAAGCATGTCTCCATCAGGCCTGTAAAAAAAAATTTCCGTATGTGTAATTTGACAAAGAAAGCTAGCAGAAAATTGAATCAGGTACTAAATGAATGTCGGCATCGATTTATATCGGGTACTGGCTATTTCTCAGAGGATTTATTTAAGGATTATTAGAAGATGGGAAAATAAGATATGTGCATTTCTATCATCTTGTCAACATCAAGCTTTCTCTATCAGCAAATGGCTCTTTTATTGTGAAGGTAGCACATTACTCGTTTATCAGGGTGTTGTTCTGGTGAAAGCTTGGGAAAGACTGGAGTGTGGCTCGGGATGTCTTTACACTCTTCTCTCAGCATTTGCAACGTGCTGTGTTGCTGAGGCTGAAATGGCCTTAGGCTCTTTGACCATTAAAGTACCTCTACGGACCGTCGTACCTCCAGCCTCTGCAACACCTGATACATATTGATGACTGCTCTTCCCCTCGGGCCCGATGTTCTCCCATGTTCTGTCGAACGAGAATATAAAACTAGGTAACAGAATCTGGCATGATCTGTCTATTCTAACCATTAAATTCACAGTATTCTCTCTTTCCTTAAGTAAGGAAAAGCACAAAGCAGTAATTGGCTGTGTATAAAACGGCATTTCTTTTTGCCATGGCTAACGCAAACAATTGTTCCTAGCTCTGCCTGTGTATCTGAGACCCAAGTCTGTCCAATTCTAGGCAGCAGGACGGATTCCTTATACAATCTTTCATTTTTGTGGCTTTCTAAAACCTGGTTTAATATTAGCGCATTGTTCACTTTGACTCGTTAGCAGAGATACACAGCACATTTTAATACGTAGTCTCTGCTTTCTCTGCGGGGATGCCTGCTGCTCATCAGACTGCAGACAGAACACTCAGTGGAGATTGGGCATCCGTGCTTAATTCCTTGAAGCTCTCAGTTTGTGGGTAATGTTGTTTACAACTAGTAACGCTTGAATTTTAATGCAGGAGGCATACTACTAAGTGGATGCATTAGCTGGAGCCTTTTGTGATTAGCAAATCATGGAGCCCAAAATTGCTAATAATGATTAATATGCGACTAATTGTACAAGCCATGCCGAAGTGCATAAGCAAAGCAGCACTGTTGACTCCGTCCTTAATGCTGAATTAGTGGAGATGCCCAAGGTAAATCTGTGCCATCAACAGCACAAAGGCAATTTCCCCCTCCTGAACAGTGAAGCTTTGCATCTGAATGCCGAGCTATCATTGAAAGACAATGCCTTGGAGATTGAAGACAAAGCTTGTCTCAGTGTTCTCTTTTCTTCTTTGTCTTCACTGCACACGATGGCAAAAGGTACTCTTGCGGAATTTCCTCTCGCAGAGCTCATTGTGCTGCTTTGGCTTTGTTTGCCTTCTCTTTGAGTTGAGGCTCACCCCAAACTCTAGCGCTGACCAGAACGTGCCAAGAAAATCTTTTAAAGAGAGAGAAAAAAAAAAGAGCCCAAAGCTGACCAGAACGATCAACCGCAGAAATGATGGAAATATGCAGATTTGCATGTCACAGGTCTGGGGTAGTGGAGACTAGGCCACATGGAGCTTGACACCAACAGACAATAAGAAATGATAACTGCTGATCCTCTGCTTTTTGGTTACTTGCTCATCTAAGTTGCCTTGATGTGTCCTGATCTTGGGAGAGCTGAAATGTCTTAAAGCCAGTGGACCCACATCTCTAGGGCCTCCTGCCAGCTATAATACATACTATTCCTGAGGCCTGAAGCCTCTTGTTTTAATACCACCTGGACTTGCATTTTTAACTATTTAATAAAAAAGCTGTTATGGATCTCAATTGCAAATAATTTTCTATTCTGGGGCAAATTCAATTTGCAGCCTCCCATCAGTGACACAGCAGCTCAGTTTTCCAGAACATGTGGGATGTGGTTTGTATTGGCGAGAGGCTGATTTGAGTATTTCTATAACTGCTGATCTACTGTGATTTTTTTTTTTATACATAGCAGTCTCTAGAGTGTACTCAGAATGGTACAGTATAATAAAGAAAAAGAGCTCTAGCAGTATCGCAACCACTCTCAGCAATTGTGGTGAGTAGAAAAGCATCTCCGAATGCACAGCAAACTTGGAGGCAGCTGGGCTTCAACAGCAGAAAACTATTTTCAGTGTTTTCATGGCACACTTTTAATTCCAAGCGCTCAGTGCTTGAGAACCATCCTGTTTGAGTATTGATGTTGATCATGTGCATACCTTAATGGCCACAATTTACCATCTTTCATGGCATGGCTTCCAGTCATCTCAAACTGGCTTCATGAACAAGACAGTGAGTTCAGTGTTCACCAGTGGCCTTCAGTCACCGGATCTGAACTCTGTAGAAGACCTTTTGGATGTGGCGAGATGGGAGATTGACAGCACTAAAAGGACCTGAAAAATTGTCAGGAATTGCAGATCATTGCAGTCATTTTTAACTGTCCCAGCTATATGATATTCATAGAACAAGTTGCAACAAATTTACAAATAGGGCAAATTGATTTGACATTAATTTGATTAAGACAGGTTTGTGGCTATTGAAACGTATTTTTATATTCTTGAGGTTCAGAAGCTCTAACCTTTCTCTGTAGGGTGACTGATGTGCCGTAGCATCAGGCCAGGATGCTTTGCCCAGTTGCCACTTTCCTCAGCTCCTCCCGAACACCAGTTATCTCATTAGTACACTCGGCTGATTGTCAGTTTAAACTGACCTTTATCACCCATTCTATAGTACCCCAAAGCTGGCAGAAAGCTGTTTTTTTCCCCAGTCTGTTAAAGATTTCACTTCTCCCATTCCTACTTTTGTTTTGCCTTTACCATCCAGTCTGCTTGTTTCTCTTTCTGTTTCTCTTTGTACACAGAAGACACAAGACTAGCAAATAAAGGTTCCAGGTAGTAGTTTGCCTTTTTGAAAAAGCTGTTTGAGGGAAAACGTTTGTTGGCAGTCAAAAATAGGCAAAAGTGGAGAAAACCCTGTAAATCTGTGTGTGTCAGAACATAAGCTTAAATGATCAGGCATTGCCATAGTAACTGATTTCCCCCGGAGCCCAGTATAAATGTCCCGAGGTGTGGATTGAGCGTGTTCTCTGCACTTAAACCTGTGCAAGATGTGGCCAGGTCAGGAAAGATCCTTTGTCTCCTGTTCCTCTGTGCACCTCTGTGTCTGAATCTCTTTCTCTCTCTCTCTCAACATGTTTTCCTCTGTCTCTGTCCTGGTTATTCAACTTGTCTCTTGTCTTCTAAGGGCTCAGCAACATGCATGTTTTGGATCCCAGGAAATTTGACTGCACTGTGATGTCACCAATTGTGCAGCATGCCGATTGGTGGTGTGTGTAGTTGGGGGCTTAACCAGTGCTGTGAGAGCAGACATGCAGGGTAGGACGGTAGGAAGACTGGCATGATGAACATTCAGAGACAGCGGGATTGCCTCTAGGTCTTCTGCAGCTCCTCACGTTGCGACACACAGCTCAATCACGAGGCTCTCCTCCATCCAAATCCATACCAGGTTTTGCTCAGGACCTCAAAGCCTCGGGTAGAAGTTGAGCTCATTTAAAAAAGGCAGCAAAGCTGTGTGGTCTGCACTGTCTCGGAGTCTTTGACATGCGTAGAACTGGAATCTGAGACAGAACAGACAATTGGTGCATTTCTGTGTCCAGGCATCTTTGTGTTCTTGGCAGTTGTATAGTAGAAGTCTACTTGAACTTATGTAAACTTGAAGATGCTACATTTATACATTGACTATCTGGTACTGCTGAACAGACAATGCCCATCATAGTGCCATGGCAAAATGGTAAAAACATGTAAACAATGCTGTTGTGGTTGAGCTGGATCAAGTACGTGTTTCATGATTTTACTCAGTGTATATATTTTTTTTAAGTCAGTTTTTTTAAGGATTTAGAAGACTGTACATCTATACTGTAGTGCACTTGGGGGTGTACTTTATTTGTTCCTGGTGAAGGTACAGCTTTCTGTCTCTGTCTTTTAAAAAAAAAAAAACCACAGAATTTCCAGTTTTCACTCAATTTCATAGCATTAGTGTGAAATGCAGCACTTATTCGTGTGTTCCTCAGTGTTAATCCCTAACCAAATTGAACCACCATTTTTCAGACAGTGTATTAATTTTGTACCCTTCAGTGGGCATTGTTATAGACCTATTCAAATTTGAATCATTTTATAGGTTTTGTACTTAAATGCATCAAAACAATGAACTATTAATAGTCAGAATCCAAGTTTGTTTATCTTTGAGAGGATGCCAAGACACTCCAGCTCGAGTCGAACATGTTTAACAAACTGGAACGTGAAATTCATTGTTCAGGTCATAAAATATTACACATGCTTGAAGCGACCAAAAGTCATAGTTTTGCCTTTTACATCACATTTGAGCTTTCTAGTTGGACTTAGATGACTATTTTGTGCCCTGGAGATGCACAGAGACGTCTCTGGCGCTGAGAGACTCGAGCCAGCACAGCAGCGTGCTGTAAGATTAGTGGAGCAGCCACAAGGTTTTGCTCCTTTACCTAGTACTCCGTAACAGTTACATCAATGTTATTTTATTCTTATCATCCTTCTGTAATACAGAGACAATGGCAGCAGATAATAGTTGCTGTGTTTTTGGATCTTGTACCAGACTGCATAATTCTTTACTAAGTAGATTGTCCGTACATCACTGGTCTCCTTACTGAATTGGACAAAGTCATGGCCTAATGGTTAGAGAGTCTGACTCGTAACCCGAAGGTTGTGGGTTCGGGTCTCGGGCCGGCCATAGCTGAGGTGCCCTTGAGCAAGGCATCGAATCCCCCCAATTGCTCCCCGGGCGCCGCAGCATAAATGGCTACCCACTGCTCCGGGCGTGTGTGTGTGTGTGTGTGTGTGTGTGTGTGTGCACGCACTTTGGATGGGTTAAATGCAGAGAACGAATTCTGAGTATGTGTCAAGTCACGTATGTCACGTCACTATAAAGCCCTGAATGTGTATTTTACCGGAGAAGTGTATATACACATACTTGTATTTTTACCAAATTGTCTCTATTTTCAGCATGCTTAATTTAGTTTGTCACCTGTCCACAGTACAGCGATAAAGTCATTAAATACACTGCCTTGTGAGAGAGGTAATTGACAGCACTATGCTGGGGTTTCACATGACCGGGATGAACAAATCATAAATCCATTAGCCAGCAAGAGAGCAACTCTTATGTGTTTGCACAGTCACACCTTTTAGGAATCTAATTAAGTACGCTTAAGGAGAGTACTAGCATGTTTTAACCCATAAAAGAATACATATAATGAAGTAAAAACCTCCCACAATTTTTTTTCCACATTTATATACAAGCCCATTTCTGATGCCCCAAGTGCTTGTTCATAAGCATCTAAAACTTGAAGGCGTTCTCTTCAGCCA
This sequence comes from Tachysurus fulvidraco, assembly GCF_022655615.1. Classification (NCBI taxonomy): domain Eukaryota; kingdom Metazoa; phylum Chordata; class Actinopteri; order Siluriformes; family Bagridae; genus Tachysurus; species Tachysurus fulvidraco. The sequence continues at coordinate 10,420,235 of NC_062529.1, forward strand.
CTAAAATTTTGTGTATATTTTAAAGCCGACAGTGTCCTCCTGAATTTTAGCACGTTATCAGAATCAGACTTGCAGTCATAAAAGAATTTATTTGTTTACACTAATTGGAAAATGTCCCATAAGTTGATTTCCTGGTAAAATATTTCATCATCTATATGATTTTATTTAATAAAGTAGGTGGGAAAAACCAAAGCTGGTGCATTTACATTAGCAGCTGACTTTAACCTATTAGTCTGCTGAGCAGCTGCTGATAAAAACCTGATAGCTCAAACACAGTCTGGTTGTCCTGGGAGCACAGGATACAGATTTTTCTGCTCTTGCATCATGATGCAAAATTAGCCATAGGGTCTGTTTTTATTGTGTCAAGGGTTTTCTCTTTGGAAGCACAAAAAGGTCGGTGAGCCACACCGTGTTCAGTCCCCGGACTCCTAGTTTTTCTTGGGGTAGTAAGGGTTGCAACTCGGAGCTGTGTGTGTGCTTGTGTATACCACACGTGGGGTGTAATGTGCCAGAGGCCCTGACACTAGCAAGTTTACGCCCAGGATTCGCACCAAGCCTGAGGCCTGCAGGGGCATCCCACTGAGCCGTAAGCCTGCACACTGAACCGCTGGGCCTGGAGTAAGGCCAAAGACAATAAGAATAAGGATTGAAGCAGAAATGGATGGGGGGATTAGGGTTACGAAATAAGGTGCTAAGTATGGACACTAGTTTTGCAGATATTACAGCTTGGATGTGATCTGTTGGTTTATTGACATGATTTGTTCCATTTGCACATTATTGCATGTGGTTATAGTCAGCCATCTGCTGGTGTCCCCACGGTTGAAAGTTCTTTGGTATAACACATTTAAATAACAGAAGACCATTGAGTGCTTCATTGCTACAAAGCAGTCTTTGGTGCAGACAACTAGAAGGTTTAAAGCAGTGCACTGTCAGTATGCACTCATGAACTTCTAGATTACTGGTATAATGACCTGTATCTCTGTGAAAGAGAAGAAGCTTGGTGCTGATGAGTTGCGTTTACACCATCACTGATGATCTTTCTTTCTCTTTTTTTTCTTTGCAGATTATGTTTACTTTGAAAACTCCTCTAGTAACCCTCTGCTTATCAGAAGAATAGAGGAGCTCAACAAGGTGAGTGAAAGTCTAACGCTGTGCCCTTGACCAGCATCTTGCAATTCCTTTTGTGCAAGAAATTGCTGAATGTTTTATGCTGTGTCTGCCTCTGTCTCATCTGCAGATCACGACATTCACAATTATCCACAACTTTCTTTCCACTGATTTTGAACACGCCATTTTCTTTAGCAACCTCCTCCTTTCACTCTCCTGCTTTTTGCTCGACATAGCTGCATTCCTTTCAGCAGTGAGCAGGAAGCAGCAGAAGTCTAAATCTGTCATTCTGAGTCAATCCTCACCTGTATGTTTGGCTTTTATCTAAACTCTGGTGGCCGAGTTATGCAGCTTTTCATGCTAATTTGCAGACGGCGAATGGGAACGTGGAGGCCAAAGTGGTGTGTTTCTACAGACGCAGAGACATCTCCGCCACACTCGTCGCTTTGGCAGACAAACATGCACGTAAGTAATGAACATGGGACCTTCCGGCACTGTCCCTGTTAAATTGGCAGGTTTGACATAAAAAAAAGCAAACATCCAAAACTTTTTAAAGTGGTCTGTGTACACAGAAATAAAACACAACAGGGCAAGCTGTTATAGGAAAATAACATACAACAATAATATTAAGGAAGCAATGTTGTGAGGCATTTTTTCCTCTTCATCAGATTTGCAATTTGTAAGTACGTAGTACACAAAAGAAGCAATAACCATTCCTGTTATCACTTGCAATACAGAAGCTGTAAAATGACCTTGTCTTAGCAGCCTCTCGTGTTTTGTCTCTTAAACATAATAAGACAAATAAATACAGCTTTTCCTGTTACCTTCTTTTACGTCAGAAAACGGTCTCAAAAATCTTGAGGTTCAAGACAACATGCAAGACACATTAATCATCATCAGATTATCTGGCACAGAATTCGCATGAATATAATGTAGATGTTTGTATTCCATCTGAACCACTCCTTCCAGAATAAAGAATGTGTGAAGAATTCCTTCAGTAAGGATCTTTATTTCTAAACGTCTGTGTTTTTGTGTACAAATTGTGTGCATGTGAATAGAAAAGGCCTGGACACTGTTCGGGATGATTGTGGACGATCTCTTCAGGAAGTAATGCTTCATTGCATCACTTCCAAACTGCTGACCATGCAGCACACAGTTCACATGTGAACATTATTATTAGGGCCTGAGCACCGATGGTGCGAAGCCCTATTGTTTTTGCTTGGGTTTATTATTATTTTTTATTATTATTATTTTTTTTAAATTTGCCACACACGTCAGAGTCGGGTGACGCTAGGCTTGGGCAAAGGCTGGAATACGGGCGTGGCAGGACGGCTCTGTAGTGCCCCCTGTAATGCAAAAACAAACATTTGTGCACAGATCGGGCAATTATGTACGCACATGTACGAGAGTTAGTATGCATCAAGATCTCATCGACCCGAACAACTATGAGCTCCGCCCAATGGGAAGTCGGCCATTTTTGATTGTTTTATAAGTGCTTTTATAAGAATTTTTAAATACTCCTCCTAGGGAATTCATGCGATTGACACCAAAAGTGGTCGACATGATGCCGAGACATTGCACTTGCTAAATTGCGAAGGGATTTTTGATATCTCGAACAGTGCTGCCATGGCAAGGTGACCAAGTTATGGTGAATTCAGAGAAACAGGAAGTGTCTTCTATCTAAGGCAAAAAATGTCTTATTGTGATGACACGCGGTGTGTATATTCGGCCAAGGATTCCGATTGCATCGATGTGCTTATTGTGAGTCCCGGGTATAGCACCACCAACAGGCCCCAGGAAGTTTGTCAGTCACAAAGGTGGATTTTTTTCTCGGTTGCATGCAATGAACTTTTAAATACTCCTCCTAGAGGATTCATGCGATTGAATCTAATGCGAAATTGCGAACGGATTTTTGATATCTCAAACACCGTTGCCATGGCATCGTGTCAAAGTTTACTTTTATTTCAGGCATATTTAAGGCTTTTGGCGTTCTTAGATTAACTTGAAATTTGACACATACATCACATTTGTCGGCTGTTAAGTGTGGACAAAAAGGTCAGACAAAGGTGTGTCTCTTAAGTGGCTCACTAGCGCCCCCGTTTGTCTAAAATGTGGGGTTTCATTTACCTACAGTCCCCAAATGGGTCAGTAACAACATAATATAGTCCACTGATATTTACCTACTTCATGCACTTGCCCACCGTGCATTGTTTTCTGGGAGGCACCGTATAGCGATAAAAAAACATGCGAGGGCCCACCATCGCTGCTTGCAGCTATATTTACATTTTAGAATGTATTTATTTATTTATTTTATTTTTAGATTGTTTTCAGCATAGAACTGGTAAGTACAGCATTTTCTATTTTGGTCAAACAGTTTTGTTTGCTCAATTGTTTTTTTTTTTTTTATAATTTTTTTTTTTTTTTTTTGTGCCCATAGCTTTGTTTCTGTAGTAATGACATGACTCAAATGGTATAAACTGTCATTTTGCACTGGAATGATCCACTTAGGAATATCCAGTCTTTCCTGCTGTAAGCAGAGTTGGTTTTTAAAATGTCTGCTATAGGATTGAATCATTAAATGTGTTAGTGTGTTTCATACGTGTGGCGGGGCAAGGCGTGGTGTGAACAGCTGTCAGCAGTGCCAGTGTTAAAGATCATCAGTGTTTGAATATAGAATGTTTATATGCGTGCTACAGAGAAAGCACGAATGTGAATGCATGAAAGTAGCCCACACTGCACACAGGTTTAATCACGAGGCAGAGGGATTGTTTGTTCACATAGACCACACAGAAGCAGTTAGGAACTTAGTGGGGGTGGGGGTGTTAGGTGTGTGTGTGTGTGTGTGTGTATGGGTTCACGGATTGTGGGCCTCTCTGCAGTGCCAGCAGTCTCTCCATGGACATTCAGATATTTGCAATATGTGAAAAATGCATGGCAGGAATGACTGTGGACCACATGGGTGTGGACTACATCCTGAATCTGCTTCAGCAAGGAAAGAAGAAAGGAGAGAAGAAAACAGTGAGAAACAAAATGAAATGGGAAGTGAGGTGAGTCAGAGTTGGAAGAGAAGAACAGGAGAGGGTGTGAGAAGCAGAGTGATGGAGTTCCTCCTGCATGATTGGACACTAAGGGAATTGAATGCATCTACATATAAGAGCTGGAACTACTAGCTCTCTTTTCAGCAGTCTAAGTCAGTGTATGTGCACACACACTCACAGATGACTCACAGATTAAATATTTTGTTCTTGGTGATGCTGGCTCCTCCTTGCCAGAGCCTGAAGCTAGGGAGCTGCGCTGTGGCCGTGTTTGCACATATAAGTGTGTGTAGAGGCAGAGAGAGACACAAAGAGAGAGAGGGACTTGACCCTGAACTGAACTGACCACTCCCTGTAATCACCTCGCCCACTGTGTCTGAACTCACTGTGTTCTGCTCAGCCTTGAGATTAACTTTGGTTCAGCGAGGAATAGGTTTGAGTCATGCCAGAATGAGAGTGTATTCCTGTGTCTCTGTGTTTGCGAGAGACCCACTTCTTAAGAAAAGCTTAGTACAAAACACCTCAGGGGTGTTTGACTTCTCTCGTTGACGCCCAATGAACTGCAACGTTTCGCTTTCATGTGACCCTGATACCCTACAAACTAGTTCCAGCCAGGGCCTTACGAGGATCTGCTACCTTTGCGTCACAATTGCACCAACACACAGACTACAGCTGATGGCTGACACGTACATTGAATCTGTTCAAGCTTGAAATGCAATCTTTCACCAAAGTATTTTATTCATAAAACAAAACCCCAGCATTGCAGAAAATGGCCCCAAAACCTATACTATATGGCCCAAACGTTTGTGGATACCTGACACTCGTATGTGGGTCTTCCCTAAACGGTTGCTACTGTTTGTGGCACACTGTTATGCTGTGATGTCTTTTTAATGCCGCTGCATTACCATTTTCCTTCACTAGAACTAAAGTTGCAAACCATCTTCCAGCATGACCGTGCTCCTTTGCACAAATCAAGGTCTATGAAGAAATGGGGTGCCCAATGTTGAAGTGGAAGTACTTGAGTGTCCTGCACAGAGCCCTGATCTCAAAGTCACTGAAAACCTTTGGGATGAATTAGAACATCATCACCAAAATCACTGCCCAAGGTAACTAAAACACTTATGAGATCCCCTCAGCCTTTCTCCAAAATCTACTTGTAGAGTTGTCCAGTATTTCCCAAGCTTAATAGTTGTTGTTGAATGCAACACATGAAATGATGCACTTCAACTAACTGCCATACTCAGGAAGGACATTTTTCGTAGCCTGTTTGACTTATTTGTTGTATAATAGAATAATTAAATCAATGTGCACCATAATATTAATAAAAAATCTGTATCATATTACACAATGGACATTCCAATCTTTTAAATGCATTTGTGTGGATGGCCTTCTGGTGGATGTCTGTGGCTCAGCAGTTGATTACTGAGAGCATGCAATGTGGAAGCTCCTCAACAGAGTCCAGCATATGCATTATCTCCATTGTCACTAACTTTGTCCCTAACTTGGATGAATTCCAAAATTGACTATGCCACAGTTCAATGATATTTTATGTAGTTTTTTTTATATAGGACAGTAAAAATAACTGTAGACAGAATTCTTTCAGGAGCCACCCCCCCCCCCCCCAAAAAAAAAAAAAAAAAAGGTTTTTGCTCTCAAGTGACACAGTAAAAAAACAAAAGTGTTCCTCCTAGGGTTGGGAGATAGTAAGTTTAAATCTTGACAATGTCACTGTTCTCCGTAGCCAGGAGCAAAGCTCTGGGTGAAAGAGGTGGCATTCTCTCGCTCTCTCTTATGTCAGACGTAGTGGCACTAACCAACTGTGGGACTCTGTAAGCTCATATAAGCAGAATAGGTCAAATGGAGCTTTTTCTCAGAGTGTATAATGATGCCTGGAATGTAGCTCGAGCAGCAGTTTGTCAAGATGTGCTTGGTTATCTTGGCCGCATTTTAGTTTTCACCTTCCCAGATTGGTAGCTGTTGAATTATATGGGAGAACTGGCTATTGGGAAGGAAAATAGACTCACACTCACCTTTACGCTGCGTACAATGTGGTAGAATAGTGTTAAAAAGCTTTACAAAAGAATAACATTTTAAGTGAAATTTTAAATTGTAGCTTTGAACAGTGGACTAGAGAGAGCCTCATCTGGACTGAAATCTTTTCAACTAACGAATCTCACTTAGCCTGCTGTGTTTACTTTATCTCTCTGCCTTGCTGTTTTTAAACCCTCTGACTAGTTGGTGGCTGTCCACAGCAGCAGCAAGTCAACCAGTTTATTCAACCAGTCTACAAGTATCAGTACTTATAGATGCTTGTAGATATCATTCGGACTGCTAAGCCCTTTGCTTTGCAATAATAGTTGGCTACAGTAGTTGTACAAAAAGGCTGAATGCTGATGAAATGCCGTCTCTTAAGAGATTGTTTTCTTTCTTGCTGCTGTCCTCCAATGCCAATGCAACATGCTGGATTGATGCTGATGACTGGCGCCACTAGTGAACCAACTATTGGCGTAGTCACAGAACAAGAATGGTGGCGTGTTTGGGTTTGAGCTCTTTGGCTCATAACCAAGCCCTTGGTGAGTTCATTTGGGTGTGTGAATTATGCTTTGTCAGAAGCACTTCTAAGAGCCACCTAAAACGAACTTGGTACAGCCCTGAACTTTTATGGGCTTTCAGAACAGTCAGATGATCTTGACTGTCCACAAACAAGGAGGCATGAAGTAAACATTAAGGAGTAGGTGAAGATGCATATTTTGTTGTTTGTTTAAAATGGATAAAATGGTGGCATACTTTCCCTGAGTTTTTCTATAGTCTCGTCTGAGGAAGATTCCAGAAAAAAAACGTCTTAAAGGGGAAACTATGGGATGTTGCAAAAATAAGACTTTTAAAGCAGACACAGGAACTAACTTGCCCCATATTACATTTACATCTCTGGCATTTGGCAGACGCTTTTATCCAGAGGTGTATATAAAGAAGTGCTTTGTAGTCTCCATTAAAGCCAATCCTGACACATTACAACCTATAATGATTTAAAATTCAGTAGGTAAAATGTTTTAAGGTAACTCATGAACCAAATCTGTTGGCATTGAAAAGATTTAGCACATGCGTTTAGCTTTGTTAAATTCAGTTTTTAACATTTTAATATGAAAATGACTCGAGACTCAGTTAACCTATTGTTAATAGTTAAACTATTAAAACATGAATACTAGTCTGTTTTCATAATTTAAGATTTTACAAATTAAAATAAAAATGCTCAGAAAAGTGTTGTTTTCCCCTGTTATTTGGTTGATAACCTCTTTGAGCTACTCGATTTAAAACGAATGAGAGAAAAACGCGTGTCCGTGTCAGTACAAATGTGCTTCATATATAAATAATAATCCAGCTACCAAAATTTATGTTCATGATTCAAAAGTGCAGTGCACATGTACTATGATATACTACATGATTTATTTAAACCAGAGATCATTTCTGTACCTGAACCTTCCACATTAGGTCCAGGATTCATGTAGTTCTTTTTCTTTTCTTTTCTTTTATTATGTATTTAGCACCCATTATACAACAGACGTTGCCCAAGGTGCTTCACAAAACAGTCGTATAAAACATTTAATTTAAGAGTTACATACAACCACAATACAGTATATGAAAAAAAGACTTTAAAACAAAAGAAAGCTACTCTATCACTAGCAAAAGCACAAAGGCCAAGCCACCTCAGACTGCCCCCATGCTACCTCTAATAAATGGGTTTTAAACAAGGTCTTAAACACAACCAGCGACTTTGCCAGTCTGACAGAGTGCGGAAGGTCATTCCATAGTATAGGACCAACACGTGAGAATGCTGTCACCTTTTTGTTTATAATTTATCACAGTCAAGGAGATTTTGGTTCTCTGATCTCAACGACCTAGACGGGGTGTATACCGACAACAAATCTGAAAGAGATGGTGGCGCCAAATAATAGTTATAGCTGCTTGTTCTGTGTTTTAGACATTTGGGTCAAACCCGTTCAGTTCAAGTGACCAGTCAGACAAACTGAATACCTTTAGGAACACCATGCTATTTAAGATGTAAATTAATACATAGTTGAAGTGCCTGCCTTCCTGTTCCTCCTGACCGATCCGAGTACTGCATTTCTTTCATGTGTGCCTTTCTGACAGATGTAGGATGGACTCTGGTCGTTTTGATCTACAGCACCTGAATGATTATGTAATGGTGTGTGCGTGTGTCTCAGGGCAGATGCTCTGGTTCATAGTGCACTAGTGTATGGCTGTTTGGCAAGTGCAATGGAAAGTTAAGTCTTTTCCTCAGTGCGATGTCTCTCCTGAGCCTAAATTCCACCTTCCTGAGTGGGGGTGTATGTGCCTCTTCCTCTCCCCTCTTCTTCCTCTTGCTGCCTGGTAAAGCAACTCATTCATCAATAATTGATAATTGCTTGGGACAGGTGAGATGGAGAGGCAATTTGTGGAGAGTATAGGCTGGGTGCAGTGCCAGTAGATTGGTTCTGGTGTTCTGTTCTTTATCTGTCTCTCTCACCCTGTCTCTCTCTCAAAACCTCTCATTTTCACACTCTCTCTGTATTTCTCCCTGTGTCTCTTTCAAACCCCCCCCCCCCTTCTCTCTCTTTCTCTCCGCCTCATGCTGTATGCTTCTTTATGCGCTCACTCTCACCTTTCTACTCTCATGCTTTCTCTTTCTCTTTCTCTTGCTGTCTCACTCGGTCTTTACTGCCTCTTAAGCTGTCCCTCTTACATGATCTCACTTGCTCTCATGCTTGCCCTCTCTCTCTCTGTCTCTCTTTCAATATGTCTGCCTGTGTCTCTGTTTCTCTTTCTCGGTCTCTTGATGTATGCCTCTTGTGTGCTCTCTCTCTCTCTCTCTCGCGCTCTCTCTCCTCCCCCCCACCCCCCAAGGACTGTGGCTGTAGTGAGTTCCTCTCATCCTGCTGGCGCTCTCAAGGATGCAGAGGGCTGTTCATAGCCATGTGGCTCTCATGACCCGCACTTCTGTAGAGACACATCAATACTCCAGCCACAATTGTAAGACCTACAAGACACAGAACAGCAACCACTCTGATTAGGTGTTGAGTACATGCATTTGTGTGTTGTGCAAATGAAGATGAAACTGATGGTATGAGATACAGATTGTGTGTGTGTGTGTGCTCAGAATACTAGGGTGGCAAGAGGAGGAAGAGGAAGGAATTCGTATTGATTTCAGGTGCACCTTTTTCTCCCCTTGAAAATCCCTTGATTGCTTTTGTTCTTCTCTCCTCTCTCATTCATTCTGTCTGTCTTTCTCTTGCTCTCTGTCTGTCTCTCTCTAATGAAACTCCACATGAATTGGAGCACACTCTGGCTTCTCTTTCCCCATATCCTCCTCCTCCTCCTCACCTTCACTCTGCTTCCACTCTTCTCCACTCTGCACCCTCAGTCTATACACCACATATATGTAGGATATTTTTTGGCGAAAGAATGTCCTCTTTGCTTCTCTAAAATGGATTACCCAGGAACAGAGATTAAGTTCACTCCAGTGTGAATCCTGTGAGGTGGTGAGACTTTGTTGACACAGTCTGATTTCATTTCTTTGGCTTTTTTCACCCTAACAGTTTTAGATTCTCGTTCAGCTTCTTTTTATTTTTAACTAATTTGATTTGAGCTACTTTCTGGTTGCAATCCTAGATCTCAAAATCCCTGATGCTGCAATGGGCTGAATTACACATCAGTCAGATTCTGGTGGAAAACAAGAAAGTGTCCAGCAACGTGCCAGTCGTGCAAAACATTTAACTTTACACAAATACGGAGCGACTTCATGCATCAGCTACCAACTGGAGTAGAGCGGACGTAATAGTGTCGATAAGCGCACACTGCTTCTCCATCATCTCATTTGATATGACTCAGATATACACCGCTGAACTTTATGTACAAGAAACAAATCTCCCTCCAAAACGTTTCATTTTAGCTGCAAGAAAACCGATTCTGACTGTTGGTTGCACAGCACTGTGATAAACATTATTACTATTGCAAACAGTAGTAGGAACGCCTACTGAAGACTTCATAGTACAGCAAATTATACAGGAGACAAAATCACTGTATGTGAACACGGCATAAGGCTGTTTCTTTTTTTCCTGACGTGAAAAAGGACTTCAGGACTGAGGGCATAACATGACAAGCTGCATGTATTAATTTCAAGAGATTAAAAGAGCAGCTGCTGTGATGTAAGTGGATACTATAACTATAGTATACGTACATACTATAACTATGTGCACGTCTTGACGATAGAAATGCTTCAAATGCACAGAACGCAATCCACAAATGCGTGCAGTGATTCAAAATGCACAGAACGCAATCCACAAATGCGTGCAGTGATTCACAAATGCACAGAACGCGATTCACAAATGAGCAGGAAGCAATTCGCAAATAAATACAATTTACAAATTTTTTTTATTTGCAAATCCCATTTTATTTATTTGTGAATTTCATTTCTTTTTGTGAAATTTGTAAAAATATTTGTGAAACTCTTTATATTTATTTGTGGATCATAGTGTATTTATTCAGAATAACGAAACAATTCTGACCCCATAATAACTAACTTTGGATGCGACTTTAAATCTTACAATGATCTAATAAGTGCATGTTTGTGTTTAACAGAAGATTGTATTCTATGGAGTAAAAAATAAAAAATAAATACCACACAACCACATTTATTATTTTCCTGTCCCAACATGCCAGATCATGTTTTATTCCTTATAAAGAGTTACTCTTTAACTCGTACATACATGGTATTTGGCAGTACACCTGAAATGTATTTGTATGTTTTGAGATTTGTGATGCAATTGCAGGCATTCTTTATTATATAATATACCTAAAAAGGTTGCATGATGAAATTCTAAGCTGGTTTCTATACATTTCAAACAACCAACAGTACATGTATATTTTCATTTGTATCACCTGAGGTATGCAGAAATATACGAGGTCAGAGCAGTACATTTTCTCAAAGTCTGTGATATTAGCGTATATTGGTACGTCCACTCAGACATTGTGCGAATGTAATGTGCGACTCCTGTACCATCTAATGTCACGGCGATGTACCAAAGTATGGAGCAACAGCAATCATCTATGATACCTGTGTGTTTGACTGCAGCACACTGATCTGCAGACTGGTCTGTTTGGAGCTCTGAATCCTTGTACATGGTTAAAAAAATCAAGAATGCAGCTCTATATACCGCATATTGGAAAACATTCAGTCTGTTTCCCTAAATGGTATAGTCACAATTCAGTCAATAATTCAGATCTGCTGGTGGCGTAATAAAAACATTTCCTGACCTCCTGTCCACAGGAGAGCTGGAGGAGGAGATGGAGAACCCTGAGATGCTGGACCTGCCAGAGAAACAAAAACACCAGTTAAGGCACAGAGAACTCTTCCTCTCCAGACAGTTGGAGTCTCTGCCTGCTACACACATCAGGTAAAAACACTTCTATGTCTATACATGAGTTGGGGTGTGCGTGAGTGTGTGTGCGCGTGTGTGTGTGTGGAAGTCTTGTACATTTTCTATAAAAATAGGGTGAAATAATTTGACCAATGTCACATCTTGGACTTGAACTGCAAGTGAGTGAAATACTCCAAGGATGACTGTTTGGCTAACATTGTGTGTCTGAGACACATCATTATTTTGTGACAAGTGAAAAGCTGAAAGGAGGAATCCTCGAGTGTAAACGGTGTTTGAGTGGAGATGACATTACTGGCACTGATGGAATCGGATCGCAGTAGAGAACTTAGGCTGTTAGTATGCTCCTGGATTTAGACTGCAGAAATGGTGAAATGCATAAAGATCAACACAGTTTGCTTTAAAAATGGTGAGACTTATCTGAACTCCTCTCTGTGTACATCTCTACAGCTTAGGGTTGTATGCCAGCCTAGAAGTCTCCAGGTTTTAGAATTGCTGCTAGCTGCTTGCTAGCAACACCAGTCATACTGCAAGCAGTGTAGGAAAGGGTACTGAAGTATAACTTGCTCTGCATAATGAGAGAACAGGAGTAATTAAAGCATAGCATCTGGATGGCTGTTTCAAAGCTGTGTCTAACAAGAAAACACAGAGTACACAGGGAAGCGAATGGATTGACATTTAGCCTGTGTTACAGTTTCTAAGCAAATAATATGATGACGAAAGCGATAACATATATTTTCTAATATGCTATTTTTTTTTTTTGCGTT